>NW_003852511.1:4064449-4066654 GCF_000181295.1 Otolemur garnettii
AAAAAAATCAGTCATCAGTAAGACTAGACTAAATCCTGAGTCTGGAATTCTGTTTGAGATGCCACTCTGGACTGTTGTCTATAGTTCTTCTAGCTCAAGGGAAAGCCAAAAAACAAAGTAATCCTGTCCTTTCAAAGGCACAGAGAGAAGCAGACTAGATGGATCTAGAGAAGCGCGGCCTTAGCGTATAATTCATCCCTGAATTTGACAAGTTTCCATGAAAAGGATGAATCATTTAGAATGACTCTTCTTTGTGTGTTTTAAAACCTTGTAATGCTCTTCGATGGCTGCCATGATTGCTTTTGTCATTTTATTGTTAAATTAGGAGTCTGACCACTAAGAAATATGAAGAAAGTTCAATAGGTATGTTCCTGTCTCCTATTCTGAGACTTTAGCATATTTTTAATAATCAGATGAGAGAAGTGCTTTCGAAGTAGCTCAATCACTCCTCAAAATTCATGTTTTTTTTCTCTCATGAATACCTTGCGTATGTAACCCCCGCATCTGTTAAATTTCACTGCCTACACTGGCCATTTGCATCCCCATTCACTATTCACTAAACCTTGAACTAGGCTTTATGCTGGGGAGTCCTAGGACTTAGGAGTGGTCTAGCGGGAAAGATGCACAAGTCACCAAGAAACTGAGTAGACCCTGGTAATTGCCATGGGAAGATACCTACAGAATGGTAAGATTCTACACAATCTCAGAAGTGGCACTGAGCCCTCACCTGGGAGGGCCACACTAAGAGCATCTCTCCACCAGATGGTAACATCAGTGAAGGGAGGACCACCGTGTCTACCATACCATCTGGACAGCCAGCACAGTGCCTGGCCCTGACTCTGGGGTACACCATGCTTAGACTCTGAGGCTGAAGACGGGGTGTCAGTTGGAGAGGAAGGCACATTTGGGGAAGTTAGTCCAGTACAAGCAGAACTTGCATGAGTTTGTGTGTTTGGGAGGGTAGGATGACATTTGAGGAATGAGGTTGGATTTTATAGGAAAATGAAGTCAGTTCCAGGAATGTCGATTTGAGGTGGCTCTGGACACCCACACGATGCTTAACAAGCAGTGGTGCAGACTCACAGGGAGGCTGGGAGGGAGACATCGGCTACAGATGGCCACTGAAGGCAAAGAGAAAAACACTTAGGAAGAACGCAGAGGGTTTTTTGGTTGTTTTTTTGAGACTGTTGCCCTGGGTAGAGTTCTGTGGCATCATAGCTCACAGCAACCTCAAACTCTTGCACTTGAGCAATCCTCCTGTCTCAGCCTCCTGAGTAGCTAGGACCACAGCCATGTGCCACTAAGCACAATGTTTTTTTCTTCTACTTTTAGTAGAGATGGGGTCTTGCTCTTGCTTGAAGTTGGTCCCAAACTCCTGAGCTCAACCAATCCTCCCACCTTGGCCTCAGAACACTAGGATTACAGGCGTGAACCACCATGCCCGTAGCCTATGCTGAGAATTTCCAAATAAAACAGGACCTTCTGGCCAGTTCAAGTTTTAGCAGAGGTCCCACTTCCTGCCCTGAGCCCCACCTTCCATGGCCCCTGGCTCTTGCCCACGTTCATTCCAGCCCTCTAGAGTCCCTGGGCTCCCACCTGGG
Source organism: Otolemur garnettii (assembly GCF_000181295.1). Taxonomy (NCBI): domain Eukaryota; kingdom Metazoa; phylum Chordata; class Mammalia; order Primates; family Galagidae; genus Otolemur; species Otolemur garnettii. Next base: position 4,066,051 of record NW_003852511.1, read on the forward strand.
CCTTTCAAAAACACTGCAGTCCCGCTCTCCTGGGCCAGTCTGTGGCAGGACCTTAGGAGGTCACAGCACTCTCCCAAGCATTAACTTTACTTCAACTAATTGAGAGGTGGCCATAAGAATTTGTTAGTGTGAAATAGTAAAGAATAAAAAAATTTCGTATTTTAAACGGATGTTAAGATTTCAATGTTGTTTTGTGTTTTCAACTCCTCAGGCTCTGTATTCTCATTGCTTATTCTCTCATCTTTGATGAAAAGTACCATTCTTTAAATAAATTCCCCCCAACTCCTTTATTATTCCCAGTTGTAAACAGGTAGCCAGTGCAGTGAAGTTACCTATCCTACTTCAAATTCTAAATCTTGTACTAGCCATACACTTTAGGGCCGGTTCCTTTGTGAGTAAATTAAACAGAGTTGACACACTATGTGAACCTGGAGCCGCCAGCACCCTGAGCTCCAGCCTCTTCCTTAAATCTGTTAGAAACCCATCCCCGGGAGCAGAGGTGGAGGCAGCTGTCCTGTTTGGAGATCCTAGTTCTCAACCTTGAAAGGGCAAGGTCTACTCTTCCTGAGGAGGTAACAAATACCATTATTTCTTTTTTTTTTTT
>NW_003852511.1:4067886-4074582 GCF_000181295.1 Otolemur garnettii
GCCCAGCTATTTTTTGGTTGCAGCCATCATTGTTGTTTGGCAGGCCCAGGCTGGATTCGAACCCACCACCTTAGGTGTATGTGGCTGGCGCCTTAGCCGCTTGAGCCACAGGTGCCGAGCCATACTTGTCATTGTTGATGTTAGCTGGCCCAGGCCCGGTTCCAACCTGCCAGCCTCAGTGTATGTGGACGGCTCCCTACCCACTGAACTATGGGCACCGCCCCCTCCTGCCTCTTTGTCACATCAAAGTTTTTGACTCTTCCTTAAGCAAGGTCAGTGCCTCCACAATGACTCCTGGGGCTGTTTTCAGAATATGGCTGACGCCTTTAAAAAGTGTAATGTCTGAGCATTATAAAATATTCTAGAAATTCTGTATGTGAAAAGGGAAATAAATACACCCAATGACACACCTGTGGAATAAAAACTCACAATTGAATGCTTAGGGTATTAAAGTTCTGGTTAACTGATCCGTCTAGTTGGCCGGCAATTTTCTGAAATTTCCTAAAATACATTTAAACGAACTAGCCTAGTCTGAACATAATTTAAAGTCTGATATTGATCTTTATGCTTCAGATCATTATCCATATGCATAGTTAATTCTCCAATATGGCTGCTACCAAGAAACCCATTTTTTACCCAATGCTGAAGTGCATAATCTGTCACTTCAACACAGCTGACATTCTCTAGTGAAGGATTTCTTGTCCTTATTCTCAACCAACTTCGAGCTCCACTGTCACTTTCATGGTGATCCCACACAAGCAGCATCACCAATCACCCGAGAACTTGCTAGAACCACTACTATGAGCTCCCTGGCCCACACCTGCTGCCAGCAATCTGCTTGAACAGAACTTCCAGGTGGTCATGACACACGCTGAAGTCATATACCACCACTACAGAATCCCCCAGCAGACATCAAGTGGGGGAGTTGTAACCTAGAATCTGAGATGACCCCCCAGTCACAGGCAATGTGCATTCCCCTGGAGAAGGGGCACAACTGTTTCACAGGGATGTGACCCTGAAGATGAGGTGCCCTGCTTTAGAGCCTCAGATTCAGCAGAGTTCACTTCTGCAAACAGACACCAAGCCCAAATTTTCTCCAAGCCCTTTAATATCCACTTAAACAGTTGAGGCACAAGCAAAAATAAAACTGCATTTTTTTTTTACATTACAAGAAAGAAGTTATCTGCAGGACAGACCATCTGCTCAGAATCTCTTCTGCTACATTTCATTAACACTCTGGTCCACAGATTGACTCAGTAAGGTCAGAGAGGCAGGCAGTGAACATACTGTACTGAAGAGTATGAAGAATCAAACACCCAACCGCACACTATACTGATTTTACACTTTACATAATAAATCAAACATACACATGAGTTCTAGTTATCTTTTAATAGAATAGCATTGCTATGGCCAGTGAAGTCTATGTTTTAAATGCTTTTTCACTTTAAGTACAAATTGTGAAAACAAACAAAATAGATCTTTGCCCAAAGGAGGTCAACGAGCACTAATACACAATTTCCACTCCTGACGTTTTTGATTTTTACAAGTGTGCAACGTTAGCACATGGGATCATTCAGGCTATTACTCCACTTAAATCTGGGGTTTCTCGTTCTCATCTACTAAGCACTGTTTGGCCAGCTTCACCACTACCAGACTCTACCATCTCGTGTCACTTAAGATGAGAACAGACAGCATTCGGCAATTACATTACCTGGGGGAAAGACAGCTGAATTTTTAACACACCAAAGCTGTCATTTAAGTAAGAAAACATACTTGGCTTAATCAGCTGCAAAATTAAGATACCAGCAGCCTTTACACACCGTTAACCACAGCCAGTTATTTCCAGGGAGCCTAGCGATTCCCCTGCTACAGTTCTCAGGGCCAGTCTTCCCACCCCCCCAAACCTAAGTTGCCCCCTCACTCCTCCAGCCAGCCCTCATTTCTCTGGGCCCCCTTCCCCACCACTCCCCTCCCGACTGCCCCCAGACTTGTGTGGCTGGTGCGGATTGTTTCTTGGCTGCCTGGTCAGTCACTGACCAGCCACCATGACACTACTTTGGATTGGGGATCTTGGTAAAAACAGGCGTCAGGTAGGTATGCGGGTCGTCCCTCCCTCCACAGCAGATCATGTGCCATCTCCAAAAAAGCCCTGTTTCAGGTTCAGGATCACAAAGCTGAAAGGGGCTTGCTGGTAAGAGTCCTCCAACTGTGTGTTGTCTACATGTTCTCATTTTAGTTCAGAGATGTTAAGGTGACTTCCCACTGCTAACCTGATGCAGAAACTACAACTGTATTCCTATCTCTTTCCACTACACACAACCACCACATAAAAAGGGTTAATGGTTAAGAAAGTTTGTAAAACAAGACACCTGGTACTACATCAGTCTTTGGGATCTCTCCACAGATTTTAATCAGAATAAAGGCAATCTGTACAATGAGAAACGTCAGTTTGACAGATGCCCTAAGTAGCGAGGATCCTTACTCCCAGTTCTGAAACTGAGTTGGTGACTGCAGATAATATGTCTCTATTTGAGAGTAAGAGGTTCAACCAACTCCATTCAAGTCTTCAGTCACTAGGTTACACCTCAGTCTCATCATTTAACAGGACCCATTAATCAAGATGAAGTAGGATTAAGGAGGTGTAAGAAAGATAAAAACAAAAGGAAATGTTTTTACGAGATCATCCCAGTTACCTTAAACGTTTAAGTTTCAGATTAATTTACAGAGTAGTGACAAAACCATGTCATTTCAGAGAAAATCAACACTATTATTACACCAGCAAAAAGGTCAATTCGGAACTACTAAGTCAGGCAAGCATGCAAAATTCAGAATATAAAAACGCAAGGCCTGGTTGTCCACATACACTCAAGTGAAGGTGGATTGGAAGAAGCTGAACAGAACACCACATGAATGAGAAGCTGAAAGACTGCGTCAGGGATCAGCAGCCCGTCCCCTCGCTGAATGAGGTGAGCAGACAGAACTAGCAAAGCCCACACGGCCAGAGTCGGGGTATACATAGATCTAATTCCGGTAGTGCCATTTACAACTACGTATGTTTAAAATACAAGGAGATAAATACCTAGAGCACATGAAGACCACTGATTTAAACTAAGCATTGCAAGGACTGATACACGGGGGGGGGGGCGGCAGGGGTGAAGCTGTTGACACAGCACAGCAGCACGCCTCACAAAGTTGTGTTTGAGAGATTACATGGAAAGAATAAGGTCGCTCAAAAAACTTGATGCTCAGTTTTCACAATCATGTTTCTATATAATTTTCTGATTTATAACAAAATATACTGGCTTTAAAAATGCGCATTCTTTAGTTCTCTCTTACAGTTTTGCCTCTTTCAAAACTGAGCACCAGGTACGGTGAACCTAAGTAACGTTATGTTGCACGTACATTTTAATTGCATATTTTAGAAATAAACAAAACCCATGGTATTTCAGTAACTCGTAGTGTATTTATAAAATGAAAAGCTCTCTATCAAAATACACTTTTCACTGGGAAAAATAAATAAATCAGACAAATGGATCTACACAAAGTAAACATTCACTTCGGTAGATTTCAGTGTAGGACAGTCCATAACAAGCGTATTTGCCCTTATTCCCCCAGAGCTGCTCAACTTCCGAGTTAAGAATTTTTAAAATATTTTAAACCGAGATTTTATTATGTCGCATGTTTCTCATTCCACATCATCTTCAGCCAAGCTCTGAGCACTTACAATTCTCTGAAAGAGAAGAGAAAATGATTTCCAAAAGTGCCATCACAACCATTTAATCAAGATTCTAACTTTAACATAAAATGCTTTGTATTCTGAGTCACATCTTGCTCCTGTTCACCCATTCTAACGTTTATTTCAAAATGTAACATTTTATACACTGTCAGCATCCATAAAATGATGATCATACCCACTGTCAGTCCATTTCGAAAGTCAAGTTAATAAAGGAAGCGTAACATCACACTGTGGTACGTGTTAACATCACTGTATGGCTGACATCTCCCTGGTTGGCCTGGATATGCTCATAGCCATTATAGGAAGAAGTAACATATCCTGAAATTAGCACTCTGAAAACATTTCCAGATAACATGGGACAATGTAACAGTAAAAGAGGCCATTTTCATAGAAAGGAATTACGCTTTATCCAGACTCACACACATTTCAAGACACCACCCTCAGATCAATTTTCCCAAAGCACTATGCTATGCTGCCTTTCAAATAGCATATAAATATTACATACAGGATTCTGGTATGAACAGACCAGAACCACATTAACTAAAAAAGATTAGACCAAGTCCTTGGTTTCCCAACTCTTTCTCTCAAATCTTTGGCACTTTATTTTCTTTCCAGTCCTTTGCCCATCTAGTTGAGGAAAAACTTAAGTTTGAAAAATTAACCAGTTACTAACTATAAAGCTCTGTAAAAAATTTCTATCGTCATTTCATTGATGTTTAATTACACCAACTTGGCAATTAACCCACATAACAGGCGTATTATTCCAAAAAGTAGATTCATCTGAGCTAAGAATTCAAAATGAACATGATGCATCTTAACTCCTAAATTAATCTTTTACAGTCTTTTAAGCTAGTTGTACAAAGTAGCTAACAGCCTGAATTTAGGGACTGGAATAATATAGACTGAGACTTAACACTAAGACACACACTTCCTTGATCCACCTCCAGGGCACAGTCACACTAGGTCTAACTGCCAGTCATCTGAAGTTTCCTCATGAAGGCAGGCAATTTCAAGCACTGATGATGTCTCTGGTATTACTTTCATTAAACAGATGGGTTTCATGATTTCATCATGTTCACTAGACTCATTTTAAAAATTTCTTCATAGGGCTGGCACCTGTGGCTCAGTGGGTAGGGAGCCAGCCCCATATACCGAGAGTGGCAGGTTCAAAACCTGGCCCCAGCCAAATTCAACAACAAAAAAATAGCCTGGTGTTATGGCAAGCGCCTGTAGTCCCAGCTACTCAGGAGGCTGAGGCAAGAGAATCGCCTAAGCCTGGGAGTTGGAGGTTGCTGTGAACTGTGTGATGCCACGGCACTCTACCAAGGGCAATAAAGTGAGACACTGTCTCTACAAACAACAACAAACTGTCCTTCATCATTCAATTCTCAGATTCTACTTTTATTTCACAACGTTTCAATTCCTTACCTGACTAATTGTTGGGAGCTTAGTCAGAAGCATCTGGAACACTGGTGGTGGCAGAGTTTGCTGCAATACCTGCAGTAACTGCTGTGGCTGTCCACACACAGCAATTGCGTTCGTAAGATGGTCCACACCCTTCTCATATTCACCTGTAAGAGACACATAAAATTACACGTGACTTGAAATGCTTGGGCATTTGGCAAAAATGCAATTACTGCTTTGACCCTAAGTGATGCTGACCCAAAACACTGTGCAAGTAAAATACTGGAAATAATTTATAGTGCATTCATATAATTAATTATGTAACCATTTAAAAGAACAAGTCAGACTATAAGCACCAATATGTAACTGTTTCCAGTATATAAGCATGACGGGAAATTATTATGTACTTAGAATATTTCTGAAAGATCACCTAAGAAATTGCTTACAATGAAAATGATACTTTTCTATGAGAGAACAAGGCTAGTGACGAAAATGTTAAAAAATGGTTTCACCTTAAACCAACCCTTTATAATTATTTGAATGTTACTACACAGAAATACGAGAAAAAAATTATTTTAAGAGATAGCAGCAGGAAAAAATGGTCACGTAAGACAGGAAAAAGCTAACAAAGCAATAATTATCGTATTTTTCTTTCTTTCTTTTCTATTTAGTGAAGAGACAGGGTTTTATTCCATCATCCAGGCTGGAGTGCAGTTGTGCGATCACAGTTCACTGCAGGTATGGTCTCCTGGGTTCAAGCAATCCTCCTGCCTCTCAGCCTTCTATGTAGCTGGGTCTACAGGCATGGAATACCATGCCAGGCCAATTTATTTTATTATTACTTTTTAAGACGGGGTCTCACTATTTCCCAACCTAGAGTGCAGTGGTGAAATCACAATTCACTATAACCTCAACTCCTGGGCTCAAGTGATCCCCCAGGCTCAGCCTTTCTAGTAGCTTAGACTACAGGTATGTTGCTACAGTGTCCAACTAATTTAAAAAAGTATTTATTCATTTTTTGAGACAGAGTTTCAAGATGTTGCCCTGGTGTCACAGCTCATAGCAACCTCAAACTTTTGGACTTCAATGATTCTCTTGCCTCTGCCTCCCAAGTAACTGGACTACAGGTGCCCGCCACTGTGCCCAGCTATTTTTTTGCTGCAGTTGTCATTGTTGTTTTAGCCGGCCTGGGCTGGGTTCAAACACGCCAGCCCCAGCTGGCGCCTTGAGCTATGGGGACCGCAAAAAAAAATAAAAAATAAAAAAATTATTATTATTATTTTTTTAAGAGACAAGTTTCACTATGTTGCCCAGGCTGGTCTCAAACTCCTATTCCCCCTCACCAGTCTACTGAGTTGCTGAGATTACTGGCATGAGCCACCATGCCAAGTAAAACAATAATCTGAGTGGGAAGAAGCTTGTTACTTTTGAAAGAAAAAAATTACTTAAGTCTTACTTTTTTGAACATTCACCTAATTCAATAAATATTAAGTACTCGCTAGCTGGGTGCTGTGGCGGGCGCCTGTAGTCCCAGCTACTCAGGAGGCTGAGACAAG
>NW_003852511.1:4074810-4077293 GCF_000181295.1 Otolemur garnettii
AAAAAGAAAAAAATTAAGTACTTGCCATGTATACACCTATACACAATAGTCAGTTTAGAGTTTAGGTAAGCAAGACATTGGCTAAGTCAGTTCCTGTCTGTGAAGAGATATCACAAAGGCCTAAACCCCTTCCAAACCAGGGCTGGCAATTCTTTTCTGCATCTAACAATGCTGAAGAGCTCATCCGTGACCCACTGACACAACCTTAATCTCGGTCAACTTGTCATCTTGAGCTCCCTTCCTAAAAATTCGAAGTACATGATGCCACTCCAACTTTTGCTGACTAGATAATAGATCATATGTGGCACCATTTGCTCTCACCAATAGTGTTGAAAGCATCATATAATCCATCTTTTACATAGCACAGACGAGCAAACCCAGTGCTATAGGAACACAGAGAAGTGCCACTCAGGACCAAGCTCTGCTTCAGCCTGGAGGAGCATGCGCTCCCTCTCCCCAGCACCTGGACCCTTGGCCTTGGATCTTTGGAGAAATTCAAATGTTTAGCTTGTAAGAGACCTGGAGTGTTTCCTGACTGGTAACATTGTATTCCTCTGCACTTAGAGACATTAGTTCTCCTACTTCACTGAATCTTTCCTCATTTGGTAGCAATTTGAGTATGAAGACTAGACCATTTGTGAATCTATAGGTGAAATTAATTCAGTAAATTCTAATTATGTAAAAAAAGCATTTCCTGTAAAAGGGGAGACAAAGCTGGTCTTCATCTTTTTAAACAGTTAATCTCTTCCCATAACAGAAACAAAAGTACACACACAAATACCCCACACCTTCTAGCTCAAGCCTGTCAAAATCAAACCTACTCATGAAGCAATGAGGAAAACAAAACCCCTGACACATGACACCATCTTTATTAATGATGGTAACTACTTTTTTTTTTTTTAAATTATTTCTTTATTTATTTTGAGACGAAAGTCTGTGTTGCCCTTAGTAGAGTGCCCTGGTGTCACAGCTCATAGCAACCTCAAACTCTTGGGCTTAAGCAATTCTCTTGCCTCAGCCTTCCAGTAGCTGGGGCTTCAGGTGCCCACCACAAAGCCTGGGTATTTTCTTTTTTGTTGTTGCAGTTGTTTAGTGGCCCGGGCTGGGTTCAAACCCACCAGCCCCACTGTATGTGGCTGGCATCCTAACCACTGAACTACAGGCGCCGACCCAGATAGCAACTACTTTTAAGCTACTTTTGAGATAAATGCTAACTTGACACTAAAAATATTTATACAAACATTTAAGATACTAAATTACTGCATGATGGCTGTAGCTCAAGCAGCTAAGGCGCCAGCCACATACACCAGAGTTGGTGGGTTTGATCTGGCCCGAGCCTACCAAACAATAACTACAACCGAAGAATAGCTGGACATTGTGGTGGGCGTCTATAGTCCCAGCTACTGGGAGGCTGAGGCAAGAGAACAGCTTAAGCCCAGAAGTTAGAGGTTGCTGGGAGCTGTGACACCACAGCACTCTACCCAGGGCGATAGCTTGAGGCTCTGTCTCGAAAAAGAAAAAGAAAAAAGCCCAAACCAAACAAAAAGATACTAAATTACTGAGTAAATTCTAGTTCTTAGGTCTGTCAATTTGGTAACTTTAATTAACAGGTACCCTAAAAAAACTTAATATTGCTGATGAAATAGACAAGGTACAAAGTAACAAAAAGTCTAACTTCTGAATCATTTAACAAATTGGTTCTGAAATGAGGTGTCCTAAACTCATCGTGTGAGCATCATTAGGTAAATTAACCTACTAGCCATTTCCTTCCTATAAATACTGGAGAAGACCTGAAGATTAGATGAGGTAGTGAAGGAGTCTATTCCTAGCTCATATTCCTTTCTTGCTATTTATATTCTGCACTACGACTGTAAACTCCGAGTACGGGTAAACCACATCTGTAAAAACTTCCTAATAGCACCTATACCATGAGATTAAGTAAACCTAAAACAGCTCACTTAAATGAAGTATCTAAAAACCTTCCTTGAAATATTCATAATACCTTTTCTAAAGATAGCAAACTACACAGAAAAACCTCTTCATCATCATAAATCTACATACTTTTAAAAGAATTCTACCTAGTTCCTCTGTCTGTTAATGACGATTACCTTGAGCTAGTAACTCTTCACCAAGCTGGATCTCTTCAAGGAAGAATTTCTGCACAGCTTCGGCATCTTTAAGGTCCGGTAACTGTGTGGGAATAGAATAGTTAGCAACTGACAGCAAAATTGTGATAGAAGATATTAACCAATACTCAGAAAAATCAGTAAGAACAACAAAAAATAGCTCATTCTAAAAAAATACTCATAAACAACACTTGTGGCTGGCGCAGTGGCTCACACCTGTAATCTTAGCACTCTGGGAAGCAGAGGTGGGTGGATTGTCCGAGCTCTTGAATTCCAGACTAGCCTGAGCAAGAGAGAGACCTTGTTTCTATTAAAAATGAAAAACCGGCTCGGCGCCTATAGCTCAACCGGCTAAGG
>NW_003852511.1:4079020-4080969 GCF_000181295.1 Otolemur garnettii
GAAAAGTTATAGTACAATGATTAACATTTACTTAATTTACTGACTACCACAAAGCATTTTTTACAAAGTAGAAAAACCTATCTAGTCATTAAAATTAAAATAACATTTGTATCTCTATTCGCATACTACAAGGTAAAAGTTTCTCAAGATGGTGGGACTCTGGATCTGTTGGTATGAACAATCTTGAATAACTTTCCTTTTTCTTTTCTTTCTTTCTTTTTTTAGTGACAGAGTCTCACTCAGTGGAGTGCCGTGGCGTCACATCACAGCTCACAGCAACCTCCAACTCCTGGGCTTATGTGATTCTCTTGCCTCAGCCTCCTGAGTAGCTGGGACTACAGGCGCCTGCCACACCACCCAGCTGTATTTTTGTTGCAGTTTGGCCGGGGCCGGGTTCGAACCCACCACCCTCGGTATATAGGGCCGGCATCCTACTCACTGAGCCACAGGTGCCTCCCTTGAACAACTTTTCAAATGAACAGCATGTAGTTCTTTTAAAGGAAGTTGGAGCAAGCAAAATTACATCAATAAAAGTTAGCAGCTGAGTTTTTCACCTTAGTATTAATGTCTTTTGGAGATCATCATATTTTCATCCTTAAAATATTGCTTGTATATTGGGCAGTGCCTGTGGCTCAGTGGGCACGGTACTGGCCCCATACACGGAGGGTGGCGGGTTCAAACTGCAACAAAAAACAGCCAGGTGTTGTGGTGGGCGCCTGTGGTCCCAGGTACTCAGGAGGCTGAGGCAAGAGAATTGCCTAAGCCCAGGAGTTGGAGGTTGCTGTGGGCTGTGACACCACGGCACTCTACCATGGGCAATAAAGTGAGATTCTGCCTCTTAAAAAAAATTAAATAAATAAATAATATGTTAAAAAAAAGGTCTTAAAATATTGCTTATATAAAAAGCTGTTTGTTTGGAGGCCAGGTCCAGTGGCTCATACCTATAATCCTAGCATTCTGGGAGGCCCTGGTGGGTGGAATACCTGAGCTCACAGATTCTAAACGAGCCAGAGCAGGAGTGAGATCCCCTTTCTAAAAATAGCCTGGAATTGTGGTGGACGCCTATCATCCCAGCTACTTGGGAGGATGAGACAGAACAATCACTTGAGCCCAAGAGTTTGAGCTATGATGCCATTAAAAAAAGGGAGAATGAGAGAGAGAGAGAGAAAAGAAAAAAAGAGCTGTTCATTTGTATGGCTAAGAGATGGAAAATAACGCAGGACCACACAATCTGAGTTGAACTACAGTAAATTATTCACCTATTCCTAATAACAACTACATGAGTTTCAAAATAGAAAATCAATGCCCAAGATCAACTAGTGTTCTCCAAATATATATCTGAAGCACATTTTAAAATATCTATATCATATAATCTAAATAAAGACAGACTGTTACCTTGGAAAGTCCAGCTCTCTCCTTGGCAAGCTTCTGTTTCTTTCTTCCTAAAAGAAACATAGTATTTTCATTTTGCCATTATCAAAATGGGAATCAAAAGATGTCTAGTAGCTGTGGCAAGTCATTAATTCCATTTGCAAAAGATTTCTGACTCTAGGAGTCTCTGCTCTCCTGGTTTCCTTGTGACCTGTCAAGGCCATACACATGAGCAGTTCTGATCACAGGGATAAGGGCAAAGTGACAGTGGGCAGGAACATTCTCCTTCCCTTTGGGGCAGCAGGTCTAACAGTCACAAGATGAAGACAGCTCCAACAGCTGGGCTGCTGAGTAGATACAATATGGAGATTAAGACCCCCACCCCCACCCCCACCCCCAACTTGCAGAGCCTGTAACAGGAAGTCCAGGGCACTGGCCTTCTATCTTTACTGAATGTTGAAAACTAACTGCATTCTTAAATGAAAAGAAAACATTAAAGTTTTCTAAAAATCAAAATAAAAGGCACCTTAGAAATGCCAACTTTGTGAATGAACACTGACTTTAGGAAGAATGACTCA
>NW_003852511.1:4081372-4086820 GCF_000181295.1 Otolemur garnettii
ATTGACAGTTACCAAATTTTAAGATAACCTAGTCAGTTGCATTACATTTATGCAAAAAGATACAATTTCTGGCTTTAGTTTTGTAAGACAGTTAACTTGGTACATTTATTTTCTGATACAGAATGGTGTATCTGATATGTATGGTATAGTATAGTATGCCTTAGGTAAAGGGACATGTTGTAACTGACTAAAAAGCAAGGTTGGCACCTGTAATCCCAGCCCTCTGGAAGGCAGAGCTTGAGCTCAGAAGTTTGATACTTTGTGTTGGCGGCACTAATAGTCAGTGGGTAGGGCGTTGGCCACATACACCAAGGCTGGTGAGTTCAAACCCGGCTTAGGCCAGCTAAAACAACAATGACAACTGCAACAAAAAATAGTTGGGCATTGTGGAGGGCATCTGTATTCCCAGCTACTTGGGAGGCTGAGGGAAGAGAATCACTTAAGCCCCAGAGTTTGAGGTTGCTGTGAGCTGTGATGCCAAGGCATTCTACCCAGGGCAACAGCTTGAAACTCTCAAAACAACAAAAAACACGCCTGTAATGCCAGCACTTGGGAGGCCGAGGCAGGTGGACTGCCTGAGCTCACAGGTTTGAGATCAGCCTGAGCCAGAGCAAGACCTTGTCTGTAAAATAGCCAGGCGTGGCTCAGTGCTCATAGCTTAGTGGTTTAGGGTACTGGCCACATGCACTGGGGGTGGTGGGTTCGAACCCGGCCCAAGCCTGCTAAACAATGACAACTGCAACAAAAAATAGCCAGGTGTGGCAGACGCCTGTAGTCCCAGCTACCGGGGAGGCTGAGGCAAGAGAATCGCTTAAGCCCAAGAGTTCGAGGTTGCTGTGAGCTATGATGTCATAGCGCTCTACCAGAAGTAACAAAGTTAGACTCTCTCTCAAATAAAATAAACTAAAAATAAAATAACATTCCTCAATTTGTTTTAAATGATAGCTGATACGATTTTGTCAACCAAAAAAAAAAAGTTTTCTCAAGGTTTTCAACAATATTTCAAGGCTTCTAATGAAGATAGGGTCAATCCATTCTTTACAATGCTCTGTATCTGCACCAACCCCCCCCAGTTACCACCCATTTTTTGAAGGAAAATGACCTCAATTCCAATAGTCACTACTGCCAGCATTTAGAGGATCATTACCCATGTCAGGAATCATGGTGGGCATTTCAAATGTTCTAAGTCTTTACAAAACAATACGCTGGTGGCATAACCTGGTTTTTAAAGCCAATGAATTTAGGATTTGGCAAGCCCAAGGTTATCCCACTAACCTATAACTTAAATAGCACCAACCTGGGCCTGGAAATCCAAACAGCATTCTATCTATTCATCTACCTGACCAAAAATAAAACAAATTACGTCTATATCCCTTCCTTCTAGAAGGTAAAAGGGCTATACCTAGACGTCGTTTTGTAAACACTAGTATCAACTTTATCCAACACAGTAGTCACTACATGTGTGGCTAATGAACACCAGAAATGAGTTAATATAGCTTCGTTAAATAGCAATCACTATTGCTTGAGTAAATAATCAGTTCTTTGTACTTTCTAGGTTTTCATCACTTATCAATTTTAACTTCAGAAACTGTTCTGATTGAAAAACCTTATAGGTAAGTTTAAAAGAATACTTCTTATTGCAACAAATTTGCTCTTCTATTGTTACAAACAAAGATTCTCCTGAAATACAAAGCGGGTCACAATGGCTTTGGTGACACAATTCTCAATGGTAAACCTCTTTTAAAAGATGTCGCAGGCGCCTACAGTACCCGCAACTAGGGAGGCCGAGGCAAGAGGATCACTTGAGCCCAAGGATTGGAGGTTGCTGTGAGCTGTGACGCAGCGGCACTCTACCGAGGGCAACACAGTGAGACTATGTCTCAGATTAAAAAAAAAAATGTCGCAGGTAGGAAATAAGACTGAACCACAAGAGAAGCGCAGCCCTTTGGACTACCCTGCAATTTCTATAGCATTCACTCATATCTTGGAAGCACTTTGAGCGAAGCAACCAAGAGGGTTTAAGAATGCAAGAAAAATACTGCATTAGGTATGCGGATTTAGTCTCGGGTTAAAATTCGTCAAATATAAAAAGCACGACGTTCGACGTTAAGAAAGATAAACGCAACAACAAAAAAAGAAGATAATCTCTCTACTACAGACAAGCTAAATTCTAACAAGTTTGTAGCGAGCATTTACATGGCAAAGCTGTTTGGAGAAAAGAAGATGGGAAAAATCCTTCCACCAAAATGGAGGGAATTCTGCGGGGCCCTCGGAACCCCGGGAGCCCCGGGAGCCCCGGGAGCCGCGCAGCCGGCGCCATCTCTTCCGGGCCGCACCACGCGGTCTGCAGCGTGCGGCCCCGGGCAGGTGGGGGGCCAGGAGCCCCGCGCAGCCCCACGGAGGGAGGCAGCCGGCAGCAGGGCCTGGGGCCAGGGGAGCCACTCACGTTCTCGAAGCCTGTTCTTGAAATTGGGGTCACTCCGTCTCTTGCGGTCGAAGTAAATGCAGTACCCGATGAAAAGGGCCCCGCACACCCCGGCGGCGATGGCGCTGTTCCGGCCCACCATCTTCTTCTCTCTTTCTCTCTAAAACCGACTGTAGACGGCAGCGGGGACTGCGAAGGAGCGGTTGGCCGCGAACCCCCCAGAGCGGACAGCGCCGCTCAGCCCCCGACGCCCGCCAGCCCCGGACTCGGAAAGGCCGAGGGCACGCCACTTCCGGTCCCAGGCCTTCAAGGCCCCCGAGGTCGTCCGGGGCGGTGCCTGAGCAGAGACCGTCGCGCCGCTTCTGCGCCTGCGCAGCGGCTCCGGCCTGCGCCGCGGCTGAAGTGGGGTTTTAAGAGGGATCACGCGTTTTTCAGCAAAGCCGCTGGGCGTGACGTGACGAGGCGGCTGTGCTGCTGTCGTCACGTACTCGAAAGTCTGGTGGACAGCCTTGCTCGTGAAAGGCAAAGATGGAGGGTAGCTGACGACCAAAGCGTAGCGCGGGCTGCCTGTAACTGTATCAAACTGCATTTGCTTTGCAAGTTCAGTCGCCATCCATTCTATATAGTGATTAGATTTCAAAAGAATGTTACGATATAGTCTCATTTTCTGAGTGGGAAGTAGAATAGGGCAATTCCTTGAAAAATATATAACCTAGACAAGAAGGTGAAAAAGAAAAAAAAGGAGAAAAAATGAAAAAAATGGAAAAAGTGAATTGTTTTGAAGCCACCAGTAAACGCTATGTATGTAGTTTAAAATATTCCGACAAGGAAAATGGGCAAAAATCATCCCCTGAATAGCCACATGTAAGCTGAGGAGGGGTATCAGAAGTCAAGTGCATCTCCTGCAATGAACAATTTGGTTGGCTTTTGTCCCAGGTTCCTGAGAGCTCTAAACCATTGGACTCTCCCGAGTGGTGGGGATTGCTTTGTGATTCAATGGTGGGCCCACACGGTTTATGCTAAAATGACTCAGGATGGGGCCTGGCCAGGCCTGACTTACCTTATGATTTGAGGATTGGTGCTTTGATACCGGCGATTATCAGTCCTACCTCTGGGCAGAGGAGGGGCGTGCGGGAGATTCAACCACGTGTACTGCATAATAAAACTTCCAAATAAAAACCTTGGATACTAAAGCTTGAGCGAACCTCCCATGTTGACAATACGCTGAGAGTTCCATCCACATGGATGGGCTAATGTCCTGAAAAGGTGTTTGCTCACTTTTTAAGGAGACCCACCTAAGTTTCGAATTGCTTTTCTCTCTTTGGGCTGATCCTGATTTTCCTTGGTGGAAAGCTCTGCTAGTAAACTTTTAGGTATTGTGATTTTAGGTCTTGTCACATAGTAACCGGCTCTATGATTCCCCATATTTCCTTTTGTTTTCAAATAGTCCTCTCCCTTAACTGCTTGATCCTTTGTTTCCCAGGGATGATGGACTGCTAGTGTCAAGTCATCTTCCTGCCAAGGTGCCACATTTATAGAGGCTGGACCCCCCACCCCAGCCTGAAATGATGGATTTCCTCCAAGACAAAGGAGCTGGAGATTCTGAAGGCCCCAGAATATTCCTGATGCCAAGACTCACCAATCGTCTCCACCTCTATTAGTGCGTGAGACAGATTTGAGGCAGCATCCTCCTCTGACATGAATTACTTTCTTCCTTGGCAATTCATTGTCTCAGTAATTGGATCTTTGTGCACCAGCAGTGGGACCTACACAGGACCCCCCTTGTGGTTTTGCCTTGAGCACCTGAGAGTACATGTAGTGAGAGTAAGATGGAGTCAGTCGGGCTGGGGCCAACACAGCACAGCTGGTGTGGTTGGTTAGGGTCCCACATGACCTTCACCTCCAGTCTTCCATCCTTGTTTTGTAAATTCAGCTTTAACCTGAAAGCGTGTATCTTGAGTAGCTCAGGGCTATTGATTTTGGAGATTTTAAATTAGAAATGTTGTTTGGGTCATGGGTTATGCTGATTATTGCATTTTTTTTTAGAGATAGTCTCGCTTTGTCACCCTCAGTAGAGTGCTGTAGCATCACAGATCACAGCAACCTCCAGTCCTTGGGCTTAGGTGATTCTCTTGCCTCAGCCTCCCCGGTAGCTGGGACTACAGGTGCCCGACACAACGCCTAGCTATTTTTGTTGTTGTTGTTGTTGTTGCAGTTTGGCTGAGGCCACATTGGGACCCGCCACCCTCTGTATATGGGGCCAGTGCCCGACTCACAGGCATCCTTTGTTTCCTAGAGATGATGGACTGCTATGTTGATTATTATTTGAGTCATGGGTTATGCTGATATTAAGGTAAGGTTTAATTGTTGTTTAAGGGTTAATATGGGTTTTGCTTTGAACTTTTATGTATAAAACTGTGGTTTTGGAAATGGTAGGGCAGAACTACTCTCACTGTTCTCCAGAATCGCTGGCCTTCAAACAGTAAAGCTCTTCGACTGACAGTGATAAGCAGCTGGACTCTTCTTCCGTAACACTCCGGTATTTACTGCTGGTGCGGGCTTTGTTTGCAGTATTTCATAAACTTGTAGCCTCAGGGAATGTCATGGAAGAGGTGAGCGTGTGAGATTTTTAGGAGCCAGTCCTGGGGATAAACTGTAGGGTCCTCCAGTTCCATCCACTTATTTGGAAAACTGCAGAGTGCCTTCACTACCCTGTGTGACCCAGCCAGCTGAAGGCTTTTCCCAGCAGGCATGAACCCAAAACTGGGGCTTTGAATGCTCCCAGGCACTGATAAAGGTGTCTAGTGATTTCCCAAAACACTGAAAGAACCTGGCCTGGCCCTGAGCCAAATCTCTTAAACTTCCCAGGCATGGTGGCTCACGCCTGTAATCACAGTGACTCCAGAGGCTGAGGCAAGAGGATCCCTTAGCCCAGGAGGTAAAGGTTGCAGTGAGCTATGATCACCCCACTGCACTCCAGACTGAGTGACAGAGTGAGACCCTTGTCTCTCTTAAAAAAAAAA
>NW_003852511.1:4087688-4089182 GCF_000181295.1 Otolemur garnettii
TACTCTCATGGCTAGAAAAATGTAAGCAGATACAATATACCAATATTTTCCTGGTATTAACAAAGAATTATACAAAGTATCTCTGGTGGAATTTATTTTTCTATTTTTTTTTGAGACAGAGTCTTACTTGGTCACCCTCACTAGAGTGCCTTGGCGTCATAGCTCACAGCAACTTCAAACTCTTCTGCTCAAGTGACTCTCTTGCCTCAGCCTCCCCGGTAGCTGGGACTACAGGCACTCATCACAACGCCTGGCTATTTTTAGACATGGGAGGGTCTTCCTCTTGCTCAGGCTGGTTCTGTACTCAGGCACCTGCCTAGGCCTCCCAAGTTCTGGATTACAGGCATGAGCCACTGCACACGGCCCTAAAATGTACACAGGAATCTTTAAAAAATAAAACACACTCTACTTTTTTTCTATGTTAAATGTAGTTTTTTCTTGTGTTTTTGAGAGAGAGAGAAAGAAACAGGGTCTTGATCTGTCAACCAGACTGGAGTGCAATGGTGCCATCATAGCTCACTGTACCCTCAAACTCCTAAACTTTTTTTAATTTTAATTTTTTTTGTTGTCAGTATAAATTGAGGATAACTATTTTAGTACAACTCTTTCCATGCTTAAAATGTGTATACATTGCTAATGTACAACTATACATTGTCATAATTCCTTTTCCAAAGTTTTTTTTTTTTTTGCAGTTTTTGACCAGGGCTGGGTTTGAACCCGCCACCTCCGGCATATGGGACTGGTGCCCTACTCCTTTGAGCCACAGGTGCTCCCCTTTTTCCATAGTTTTATATGAAATTTTCTCACAAGTTGGTAAAACAAATGGAACCTGAAGAGCATAACAACTTAAACACAACAAAAAATTGTTTCTTGCTCAAATAACACTCAAGGAAGCCATTCACTGTTGGTGGTGGTGATTTTCCTCCATCTAAGGAACGTGTATGTGGTGGTTCAATAACCAGGATGACTGAGGCTCTGTCATCAATGCATGTTCTTTTTCATCCTGGTCAACCAGAAGGACTTGGAATAGCATGTGTGGAAAACCATGCCTGAAAAAGATTTTCACAAATTCACTAGCAAGCCATTGCTTAGAACAGCAGTTCTCAACCTGTGGGTCGTGACCCACAGGAACTGTATTGAAGGGCCGCAGCATTAGGAAAGCTGAGAACCACTGTTTAATTTTAATTTTTAAAGACAGGTCTTGCTGTATGGTCTAGGCTGTTGTATGTTTTTCAAATACTATAGTAACATATGTTATGCTTAGAGAAAGAAGACATTGATTACCCAGTGGCAAATGTGAAGTAAAATTTCAATGTGTTTAGTAATTGCATCTGCCATATTTCAAGTGGCTGCCCTTTCTTTTTTCTTTTTGAGACAGAGTCTCACTATGTCTCCCTCGGTAGAGTGCTGTAGTGTCACAGCTCACAGCAACCTCCAACTCTTGGGCTTAGGTGATTCCCTTGCCTCAGCCCCCCAAGTAGCTGAGACTACAAG
>NW_003852511.1:4091075-4091524 GCF_000181295.1 Otolemur garnettii
GCCTCCCAAGGAGCTGGGACTACAGGCGCCTGCCACAACACCCGGCTATTTTTTGGTTGCAGCCATCGTTCTTGTTTGGCGGGCCCAGGCTGGATTTGAATCTGTCAGCTCAGGTATATGTGCCTGGCGCCTTAGCCGCTTGAGCCACAGGCGCTGAACCAGTTATATATGTATTTCTAACATTTACTAAAGTAACAGATAACCATTAAAATTC
This sequence comes from Otolemur garnettii, assembly GCF_000181295.1. Taxonomy (NCBI): domain Eukaryota; kingdom Metazoa; phylum Chordata; class Mammalia; order Primates; family Galagidae; genus Otolemur; species Otolemur garnettii. The sequence continues at coordinate 4,091,290 of NW_003852511.1, forward strand.
TAAATTTTCACCCTAGGTCTAAAATCATTTTCCCACAAACAATCAGTAGTAATACATAACCCATGGTATCCAATGTTTCAAAAGCAGTGCTACAACATGAATAAAGAATGTGGAAATTTCCGTATTTTGTATACACTATTCGTAACAAACTGTACAACTCATTACATGGCTATTAGCAGATAATAATACTTTTACTAAAGACTTCAAAGGGTAAAAAACAGTTTTTATTTATTTA
>NW_003852511.1:4091734-4104284 GCF_000181295.1 Otolemur garnettii
TTTCTCTGTTTCTTAGTTTGTTCACTTTTCTTCTGTCTTTTCTTCTTCTTTTTCATGATAACAGCTTTTTCTCCAATAAATAAACTCTTAGAAGGTCCTTCTGCATTTTTGGAAGCAAAATTAAGTCCTTGCTTAGGTTTACGGACATTCTTCAAACCTGGATTTGAAGTCTGTTGTTTTAATTTTTCTTTATTAACACAACGCATGACTCTGAGTTTTCTTCCCATTAGTTCAGAATTGTTTAATTTCAGAGCAAGATGAACAGCATCTGTATTCTGTAATGTAAAAAAAAAAAATTTCATAAAAATCCACCAGAAACTCATCTGACAAGAAATTAGCAGAAGTGTGACTTCAGTGGCTTTAGGTTGATTTTCAAGCTTGCACAAAGAATTCCCTCCAATTTCCACACCCTGGAGGTCCAATCCCAAAAGGATGAGGAGCCAAGTGTGAATTATCATTGTCATGCTCCTCCCAAGATATTCCCCAGAGAGCACTCAAACTGTCTTGTCAAATATTCAGGTAAGCCACAATCTTATGAGATTTGTTTTTTTTTCATTGTAAAATCCGGTCTCCTTAGTCATGTGCAGTCTTTTCTTTGGGTGCGGGGGGGCGCACAGACTCACTTGTTGGCCCTGGGTACTAGCAACCTCAAACTCTTGGGCTCAAGTAATCATACTGCCTCAGCCTCCCGAGTAGCAGGGACTACAGACACCCAGAAAAATGCCAAGCTAACTTTTTCTATTTTTAGTAAAAAAAGGGTCTCACTCTTGGTCAGACTTGTCCCAAACTCCTGAACTCACGGGATCCTCTTGCCCCAGCCTCCCAGAGTGCTAAGATTATAGGCGTGAGCCACCTCACCCAGCCATACATAGTCTTTTAAACCAATGAACTCATAAGCTGTCTTTGTGTCAAAGCCTGGGTATTAGTTGACTCAAGAGCAGGCGCCCATTACAGCAGTCGTCCTCAAACTACGGCCCGCGGGCCACATGCAGCACCCCCCCCCCCCAGGACATTTATCTGGCCCACCGGGTGTTTTTGCTGCCGCTGCCTGTCCTGCTTAGCAGCTGACTCATCCTGGGGCCCCCAGTCCAGCCCTCAATCTGAGGAACAGTGAACTGGCCCCTGTTTAAAAAGTTTGAGGATCCCTGCATTATAGTCTCTGAGAAGCTGCACTAGATAGCCCCATGGGTTCCACTTAGATCCATGATTCCATTATTCATTACTTTTAAGTTATTTATTTTTAATATTAATATAAACATATATATGTACACACACACACACACTTTTTTTTTTTGAGACAGGATCCAGATCTATCACTCAGGCTAGAGTGCAATGGTGCCACCATAGCTCACTGCAACCTCCCACTCCTTGCCTCAAGCGATCCTCCTGGCCCAGCCTCCCCAATAGTTGGGACAACAGGCTGGTGCCAGCTAACCTGGCTAATTTTTAAATTTTTTGGTAGAGATGGGGAGTCTCACTAGGTTGCACAGGCTGGTCTTGAACTCCTGGCTTCAAGCAGTCCTCTTGCCTCAGCCTCCCGAAATGCTGGGATTACAGGCATGTGCCACCGCACCCAGCCTATTTTTATAATAACTGCATGTACTCGATGGGGGACACAGTGATGTTTCCATACTGATGTACAGTGATCAGATGACGGTGATCATCATCATCTCACACACTGACCATCCCTCTGTGTTGGGAACATTCAGTATCTTCCTTCTAGCTACTGTCCTTTTAATCTAATATAGAACCATTAGTGGTAACAACCTTAAACATTTTATAAGATACTTGTTAAAGGACTTTACAAGTTTATCAAGCAAAAAAAAAAAAAAAAAAAAAGACAGGAGAGAAATAGTAATAATGGCAACACAGGCTGTAACAACCTATCTAAAAAAGCTACCTGGCAATACTTCCCAGAGTCTTAAAAATGACACATACCTTAAGTTAGGAATATCCCAATGGGGATTTAGCCTAAAGAAGTAATTCAAAATTCAAGCCAACTTTTGGGAAAGAAAAGATAACTACAACAATTTAATTATTAAGGGAAAATTAGAGAACACTGCCAATGCCCAACATTAGGGAAACAACAGTATAAAACCCGTTTCATCACTCAGTGGAATACTACACAATAGAGACACAGAGCAGGCTGCAATGTTCACAGATGTAGGTTCACCTATGACAAAGTCACCAGAGGAAAAGACTTCAAGGAAAGGAATTAGTGGGTTATTGCTGAGAGAAGAAAACTTTGCATGCCATCAAATAAAGAGGTATAGCTGACCCTACATACATGGCATTTACCTTCTATTTGGTACTCTAAGTAATCTAGAGATGATTTAAACTATACCAGAGGATATGCATAGGTTATATGCAAATATAACATCAGGTACTTAAGCATCCCCAGATTTTAGTATCCGAGGAACCAATCTCCCAAGGATATGGAGGGATGGTCGTATATTCATTTACAATTTAATGTTAGGCATGAAACACAGATTAATAGTCAGGTGAATGAAACATAACCAATTTTGTACAAAGACTAAATTTTTCTTCTACCTGAGTAAAATGATCAATTATTTTCTCCACTTTAAAGGTGAAGATTCAGAGACTTGGTCCCTCTAATATCTGATATCTGAAACATTATTTCATAACATTAGTATGAAGAAAGAGGAAACTGGGACATCTTCTGGTTAGGTGCCGTTTTAGCAACAGTATTCTATTGTAGCAACTTTATGGGTATGTTTTCTTCAGATATAATTTCAGAATGGAAATGATAGTTCTATTTGAAAAATGACACAGCAGTTTCAATCCCACCCAGCACATTTCAAAAGACAAGTGCATTAGTCTTCCATACCTCAAAGAGAACGTAGCCAAACCCTTTGCCAAGTCCTGTAGCTTGGTCTCTCACAATCCTCACTGCCACGATATTCCCACAGTCCAAAAAGTGTTTCTCAACAACAGATTCTTCAACTTCTAAAATCCAATTCAACCAAAATGGAAGTAAAGATTGGCATCTTCTTAGAAAAGTAGAATTGTTAAATACTATAGCTAGTCAAGCATAGCCCCATGAAAATATGCCATTACACTGTATGCTTTTTTTGTTGAGACAGTTTCACTTTGTTGCCCTTGGTAGAGTGCCATGGCTTCACAGCTCATAGCAACCTCAAATTCTTGGGCTGAAGCAATTCTCTTGCCTCAGCCTCCCAAGTAGCTGGGACTACCGGTGCCTGCCACAATGCCAGGCTATTTTTAGAGACGGGGGTCTTGCTCTGGCACAGGTTGGTCTTGAACTCATGAGCTCGCGCAATCCACCTGCCTGGGCCTCCCAGAGTGCTAGGATTACAGGCCTGAGCCACTGTGCCTGGCCTTACATTGCACGCTTTTTAAAGTCTATCTTTTTTTTTAGAGATGGGATTGCCCAGGCTGGTCTTGAACTCCTGGCCTCAATAATCCTTCTTGCCCCTGCCTCTAGCCTCCCAAAGTTCTGGGATTACAGGTATGAGGCACCACACCAAGCCTAAAGTCAGTCTTAAAGCAAACTTAGTTTTTATTTCCCTGTTATTAGTTTAATAACATTATCCATACTTTGTTTATGTGAACTTACTGTAAGGGAGATTCCCCACAAATACCGATCTCTTGTCCCTCTGAAACACAAAGGAGAATTAATAAAAATCACTTTTGAACCAGACAATGGAAGCCATCCTAAGACTATCCCCATCCCTCTGTCCCCTGTATCTGATGAGTCATTGGTGACACAGCTGATTTAAGGACACAGCTATCGTGTTGGATTCTGTTTCTTCCCCATTTGACTGTGAGTGAGCACCAGAAGCAGGAGCAACTTTTCATTCACATGGCATGACAAGTGTCAGTGCTCAGGAAAGGCTTGCTATACTGGGACTTTGCCATCTTTTTCTGTAAAAGGCCTAATAGTCAATATTTCAGGCTTTGCAGGCCATGTGATATCTGTTGCAACTACTCAAATGTATCCTTATATCTGGAAAACAGCCCACAGATGATATGGAAAGGAATGGGTGTTTTAGCGCCAATCAGACTTTATTAACAAAAACATGCCTGCTGGTGTCACACCCTGTAATCCTAGCACTCTGGGTGGCTGAGGTGGGGTCGATGGTCTAAGCTCAGGAGTTTGAGACAGCCTGAGCAAGAGTTAAGACCTTGTCTCTAAAAAGCAGCTGGGTGTTATGGCAGGTGCCTGTACTCCCAGCTACCTGGGATGCCACAAGTGTCCCTCTGCTTGTTCCCACCATACACTATCAGCTCCTAGAGAGTTGAAACTATGTTTTAAGAATGTATGTCCTCGGCGGTGCCTGTGGCTCAGTGAGTAGGGTCACGGCTCCATATACCAAGGGTGGCGGGGTTTGAACTCATCCCAAGCCAACTAAACAACTGCAACAAAAAATAGCCGCACGTTGTGGCAGGCACCTGTAGGCCCAGCTACTTGGGAGGCTGAGGCAAGACAATTGCTTAAGCCCAAGAGTTGGAGGTTACTGTGAGTTGTGACACCACGGTACTCTACCTAGGGCAATATAGTAAGACTCTGTCTCAAAAAAAAAAAAAAAAAAGTATGCCCAACAGAGCACACGCTAACAAAACTGTCCAATAAATAACAGAACTTTCTAGACCTCACCTATGAATTAAGGTGCTAGACCAGATAATCTCTGATGTACCTTCCAATCTGGCTCCCTGTGATTATTTGATCTGATGGTGGGTGGGGGACATACTGGAAATGGAAGATGTGAGTGACTGAGTTTGAAGCTAATGTTCACTTGAGTCCTTGTGCTACTCGTGGCACCAGATCCGTGACCACAGAGAACAGAGGCTGTTTCCTTCTGTGCTTGCTTCATGCTAACTACTGATTCCACTCCCCTCCCAGCAAAAGCTCAGAAGAAAGTATTTCTCTCTACAAGGTACTAGTTAAGTTCTTCAAACAAATCAAGTACTACTTACAGACGAAGTCTCAGATGCAAGATCAACTCGAATACGAAATCCATCTGCAATTTGAGTCCCATTTCTATATTATAAATATGAAAGGAAATGCTTGTTAAAAATGAGCAAAGCATTACTTACATGCCTGAAGGAGCCAAAGAATAAAAAAATACCCCCATTTACATGACAGTATTTCTGTGCAAATTTAGAGACAAAGTTACCTTTTCAATGCTTTTACAGCAGCACTTTTGTCCTTAAACACAACATAGGCATTGATATTTTTCTGATCAGGATGAATTTTGCGCCTACACACACACAAAAACAAACAAACAAACAAACAAACAAACAGCGCCGCAATGTAAAATGTGTTAACCTCAAAGCAAGTAAAATAAATTCAGCTTATTTTCTACTCAGTCAACATATGTGACAAGACTTGCTGGGGAGAAGTCTCATCTCCTTGGATAAACATTTAGTAATAACCCAAAATTTAGCATACAACTTACAGATGGCAGAGATGTAACCCCCACCTTCTTAGGTGTCCTCACCGTAAGAAAACGGGACTGCCCACAAGACACTCAAACGTGCCAAACCCTGTATCTAACCCACACAAATAGACGTGAAAAACAATTCAAAGTTTCCTTTTTACTATAAAACCTCCATGCAGAAAAATGCACAATTGTATATAGCTTTGTCACAGCAACTCAATACCATTGCAACCATTGGAACCATCACCCACCCAGAAGCCTCTGTCCATGGCCCTTCCCAGGTGCAGCCCCTCCCTCCATCCAGAGGTAACCACTGTCCCAACTTTTATGGGAACCACTCCCCTGCACATCTATGTGGTTTTACCATCCAAGTGTCTCTTCCTGGACATCATATTTTGCTCTTGTCTATTCTTTGAGTTGATACACCTTTAGAGTCTTATTTAATTTATAGGGTTCTCCCCGTATCTTTTTATCTTACTGTTGACTGGCAGATATTTCCAAAAGCCTCAGTTTTGCTGACTGCAAACTCATAACACAGTTCATTATGTATCTCTGCCCCCAACCTTCCTGCAAATGGCAGCCAGATCCCAAGGTCTGATCAGACTCTGATCTGACCAGTACCCACCATTGTCAGGACTATAGGTGGGTGCTATGTTCTTACAAAGGAAGGCCTGTGATGACTGGGTTTCACTATTTTTTTTTTTTCTTTTTGCAGTTTTTGGCCAGGGCTGGGTATGACCCCACCACCTCCAGTATATAAGGCCAGTGTCCTACTCCTTTGAGCCACAGGCACCACCCAGTTTTCACTATTTTTTAAACCGACTGTAGCTAGTGCTGCTTAACAGCTAAGGCCATTAATAAACTAGGCTTGCAAAATGGTGATGTAATTTAGATGTTAATAGTGACCACAATCTTTCCCTGAAGACATTAACCTATTATTCTGAAGTAACAAAAATGTTACCATACAAATGAGTATCAAGACAGGTATTGAAAAATAGCACCCAGCACAGCTCATGGCATTCTGTAACAGTGTTCTATACCGCTTTATAGTTTTAGACTAATAAGGTCAGGCATTGAGCTAGACAGTTTATATACCATATTTATTTAATTTTTGAGACAGAAGTCTCTCACTGTGTCGCCCTTGGTAGAGTGCTGTGGCGTCCCAGCTCACAGCAACCTCCAACTCTTGGGCTGAAGCAATTCTCTTGCCTCAGCCTCCCAAGTAGCTGGGACTACAGGGCCCGCCACAATGTCCGGCTATTTTTTGTTGCAGTTTGGCCAGGGCAGGGTTTGAACCTGCCACCCTACTCACTGAGCCACAGGCACTGCCCTTAAACTTTCTTCTTTTCTTCTAAACAGTTTAAGCATTCTTAAAATTTCTCATGGCACATTTTCCAGTAAGTTATTTCACAGTATTTTCTGTGACTCTACAATTTACATTAAGGCTTAAAGACAAACGTGACAATTTATCGGCCACTACAGATACAAGGAAACAGACATGCTGCATTATAAAAATACAACTGTGAAACTGTTAAGAAAGTATTTCAATTTTAACCAAAAAAGAAGCAAGTTTAAGATGACTCCCTTCCTCTAATTATGAACTTACTTTATTGCTGCCAACTTTTTGGATAAAGTTCCCTCTGCTGGAATCTTTAAGAAGAAAAAGAATATTAAAGAAAGTTCAAGATTTGAGAAATTATTTCACATTAATTATATTCTAACTGAAGCCTAAATATGTAGCTCTGGCATGTTGTGATTAAAAACACACGGAAATACATCAGAAACAGCCATCCTAATACCATGTGAAAGGAGCCTTGCGGCTTGGGGTAAGTTTCCAATGACAATATCCTCCTCAGATTACTATCAAGACAGGTATTGGAAAATAGCACCCAGCACCCAAACCCAGAAGGAAGTGAAGGTACTGAGCTCTCAAACTGTCAAGACAAGGGGGAGAACATCAGGAAGGGACAGGGATACTGATGACACACGGAAAAAGGAAGAAAAATTGTTTGTATATATATTAGAGACAGAGCCTCACTCTGTAGAGTGCTGTGCCATCACAGCTCACAGCACCCTTCAGCTCTTGGGCTTAAGTGATTCTCTTGCTTCAGCCTCCTGAGTAGCTGGGACTACAGGTGCCACCATAACGCCTGGGTATTTTTTGTTGCAGTTTGGCCAGGGATGGGTTTGAACCTGCCACCCTCGGTATATGGAGCCAGCGCCCTGCCCACTAAGCCACAGGCACTGCCCCCAGGAAAACTGTTTTATAAAATGAGCATGGAGGGCGGCGCTTGTGGCTCAAAGGAGTAGAGCACTGGCTCCATATGCCAGAGGTGGCAGGTTCAAACCCAGCCCTGGCCAAAAACTGCAGGAAAAAAAAAAGGAATGGCAATAAAATGAGCATGGAAAAAAAACACAATGCTTAACTTTTATTGTACATTCCACAATTTTAAATGTCTTAACTAAACTGATAAATAAAATAAGCAGACATATTACTTCATCCATAGTTCTAAAAATTTATTCTAATTGGCAAAAAAGAAACCCCCCAAATTATTGGTGTCTTTAATTGGGCAAGTATGGGAATTCCCTTCAGACTAACTTTATTTTCAGGCACAGACAGCCCTTAAGAGCAAATGGACACAGGGTAACAAGGTCATGAACAAATGAGGACTTGGTATGATGTCTCTGCTTTGGCGTTTGGTTTCTGAGTCTTTCCCAGAGCTTCCCAGAGCACCAGGTTAGGGTTAGGCTGGAGCACATGGATATTCAGTGTCTGTGGTCTGCAGAAACCACCAGGAGGAGGGCCTGGGAAAAGAATTCACCTTATCAGGTGGTGCCTGTGGCTCAGTGGGTTGGGTGCCAGCCCCATACACTGAGGGTGATGGGTTCAAACCCGGCCAAACTGCAACCAAAAAATAGCCGGGTGTTGTGGTAGGCGCCTGTAGTTCCAGCTACTAGGGAGGCTGAGGCAAGAGAATCGCCCAAGCCTAGGAGTCGGAGGTTACTGTGAGCAGTGTGATGCCACAGCACTCTACCGAAGGCAATAAAGTCTCTGTCCTTACAAAAAAAAAAAAGAAAGAATTCACCGTATCAGTGGAAAATGAGTGGCAGTTATTATGACGACTTGGTACTTTGGATCTGGATGTGACACACCTTTCTTTAAAGTAACAAAGCAGGCTGGGCGTGGTGGCTCAGGCCTCTAATTCTAGCACTCTGGGAGACCGAGGTGGGGAGATTGCTTCAGCTCAGGAGTTCGAGACCAGCCTGAGCAAGGGTGAGACCTTGTCTCTAAAAACATAGGTAGGCACTGTGGCAGGTGTCCATATTCCCAGCTACTCAGGAGGCTGAGGCAAGAGGATGGCTTGAGCCCAAGAGTTTGAGGTTGCTGTGAGCTGTGATACCATAGCACTCAACCCCAGGGTGACTAAGCGAGACTCTGTCTCAAAAAAATGAACAAAAAAGTAACATATCAACTGCTAAAGAAATAAGACTATTTCAGTTCATTTAACAGATGTGAAGAATGTTTAAGTGGTGCAAAATGGAACAAACTCTTGAACTCGTAAAGTATATCAGTTATGTTTATTAATAAACTTGTCATCAAAAAAGTAAATAGGATAAGAAAGGAAAACATTATGGAAGAAGTGGAAATTCAACAGCTTTGACTGCCAGCAATGTGCCCAATACACACACGCAGAGGATCAAGGTGAAAAGAAGGTGCTGACCCTACAAGTTCATCATCTAGGAGCATCCACGTGTATGAATGCAAATCTCAGGGCAATTATTACACGTCTCCTCTGGGAAGCCTATTTTCTTAGTCACCTGATACACAGTGAAACTTAAGAAATCTGAATTACTTCTCTTTTCAGTTTGTCCTGCTCAAATCACTAACACAGTCAAACTCTCAAAAAATACATGGAAAAACAGTGTAAGACATAGGAAATTTCTAAATAAACAAGTAACATGTGAATATAGTCATCAAAAACACACTTATTGGGTGCCATCTTCAAGCTCTACACAGGCGTCCTCAAACTGTGGCCCGTCGAGGACATTTATCCGGCCCACCAGGTGTTTTTGCCACCGCTGCCTGTCCTTTTAAACTATAGTCTGGCCCTCCAACGGTCTGAGGGACAGTGAACTGGCCCCCTGTTTAAAAAGTCTGAGGAGCCCTGCTACAGCATCTGCATCCTGTTACTGGAGATAGTAGTAATGAATGTGTGTAACAAAAGGCAATAGAGGCTCGGTGCCTGTAGCTCAGCGGCTAGGGTGCCGGCCACATGCACGGGGGTTGGCAGGTTCCAACCCGCCCCGGCCTGCCAAACCACCACCACCACAACAAAAATAAAATAGCCATGCATTGTGGTGGGCGCCTATAGTCCTAGCTACTTGGGAGGCTGAGGCAAGAGAATCGCTTGAGCCCATGAGTCTGAGGTTGCTATGAGCTGTGACGCTTCGGCACTCTACCAAGGGCGACAGTGAGACTCTGTCTCAAAAAAACAAAACAAAACAAAAGGCAATAGAATATAAGAAGAATTTAGATGGAAAAATTCCACTTAATGGTATGAAGTATCAGAAAAGACTTGAAGTTGTGCTATTTAACCACATACTGAAAGATGTTTTCACACGCAAAATGGGACTTCAGAAAGGATTCCAGGCAAAAGAAATGAACTCAGCAAAAGGACCATGGTGAGACAGCCTGTGTGTGGCTGTGTGTCAGTAAGGAGGCCACTCTGTGGGAAACTGTCACTGACAGTGAGACTAACTCAAAGTGCTTCAATATACATTTAATGAATGTGCGGTTGCTGGTGACGCAAGGACAACCAAGAAAAGCAAGGTTTTTGTAATCACAGCATATAGTTTGGTAGGGGAGCAAACAACATGACAACTTTGGTCGAATGCAGTTCAAGTACAAGAATGAAGGATGGGGGCTGCAGAGAGCACAGCAGGGTCATTAAACATACAGTAGCCCAGGAATGGAGACAAGATCACAGGCCACCCAAAGGGTGTGTGAGAGACGTTAATAGGAGCAGTGCAGAGTGGGCAGAAACCCCAGGCGCCTTAGAAATGAAGTTGCAGGGATACGCTGCACAGTCAGGAGAAGACTGAAACCACACTAGGTCTCTGCAACTCTCCTGACAAGAGGTAATGAGAACTTAGGTGGGAATGACTCACACTGGGAAGAAATTACAGCAGCTGAAAAGCAGGCAGGGGTGGCAAACAATAGGCTGGGTGGGGCCATGGAAAGAGGGAAGGCCACTACAAAGCCTGGGGTCACAGATACTCCGGAATCAGTGGGGCGCATAGGCTGGGACAGGGACATACTGAAGTCGGGGCACTGGAAAGACATTCGAGCTAAAGTGTCAGCCAAGAGTCTGATGTGGAGAAATGAGAGTTGGGAGATCAAACACAAGTGACGGAAATGGGAAGCACAGTGACAGGAATTATGGGGACCTGTCAAAACCTTGGGAAATGTCTACTTTTAGCAGTGGACAGTTTTGCCCCCTGCAACATTGGGCAATCCCTGAAGAAACCTGCAGTTGTTAGAAATGGGGTACAGTGGGAGGTGCTACCAGCACCTAGTGCCTAAAGGTCCTGGATGATGCTAAACATCCTATAATGTGCAGGGCAGTCTCCAACAACAAGCAAGCATCAGCTCCCAAAGCCAGGAAGTAGCATGTCTGAGAGCCCCATCCTGAAGAGTCACATGAAAAACAGCAATTAAAACATGAAGAACAAACACTTCGTAATTAAAATATACATTCATTACGTAAAAACACAATGTCAAAGGATATACACTATGATATGCCAACTACCCAATTTAAAAAAAAAAAACAAACTTACACATGGGAACACTGTGTGTACAAACGATGCTTACTTCCTGCTCCAAAGAATATGGCTCTAACCGGCCTAGAGGGCTCAACTGGTAAATGAGATGTCACTCACTTCTATAACGTTTTAATACTATGTTGACTTAAAAAATAGTTCCTCTGGCTCGGCACCTGTGACTGAAGTGGCTAAGGCGCCAGCCACATACACCTAAGGTGGCAGGTTTGAATCCAGCCCAGACCCGCCAGACAACAATGACGGCTGCAACCAAAAAATAGCTGGGCGTTGTGGCGGGCGCCTGTGGGCCCCAGCTACTTGGGAGGCGGAGGCAGGAGACTCGCTTGAGCCCAGGAGTTGGAGGTTGCTGTGAGCTGTGAAGCCACAGCATTCTACCCAGGGGGATAGCTTGAGGCTCTGTCTCAAAAAAATAAAAAAATAAAAAATAGTTCCTCTGGCTCGGCACCTGTGGCTCAAGTAGCTAAGGTGCCAGCCACGAACACCCAAGGTGGTGGGTTCGAATCCAGCCCAGGCCCGCCAAACAATAATGACGGCTGCAACCCAAAAAAATAGCCAGGCGTTGTGGTGGGCGCCTGTGGTCCCAGCTACTCAGGAGGCTGAGGCAGGAGACTCGCTTGAGCCCAAAAGTTGGAGGTGGTTGTGAGCTGTGATGCCACAGCACTCTACCCAGGGGACAGCTTGAGGCTCCTGTCTCAAAATAAATAAATAAATAAATAAATAAAATAGTTCCTCTGTGCACAGAGCCTAAGTATGAATTGCAGCAATCACACCAACTCCCACACCACATGCACACAACAAAACATGAGGAGAATGCCAGAAATGCTCTGCAGTATTTTTCTTTTTTTTTTTTTTTGAGACAGAGTTTTACTTTGTCACCCTTGGTAGAGTGCTGTGACGTCACAGCTCACAGCAACCTAAAACTCTTGGGCTTAGATGATCTTCTTGCTTTAGTTTTTCATTTTTAATGAAACAGAGTCTCACTCTTGCTCAGGCTGATCTCGAACTCGTGACTCAAGCAATCCACCCACCTCGGCCTCCCAGAGTGCTAGGATTACAGGTGTCAGCCATCGTGTCCGGCCTATTCAGTAAGTATAAATGTAGACTACTCCGTTCGCAGGGCAAATAAAAATCACCCATCTATACTCCAAAATTCACTGCTCACTTTAGTAACAAGGATATCATTTTATTAGATAAACTCACTAAAATATTTAACAAAGTCTACCACCAAAAACGACTCCATTCCTGGGTTACATTTGAACCTGTTATTTTATTTTATTTTTTTTTTT
>NW_003852511.1:4106250-4109351 GCF_000181295.1 Otolemur garnettii
TCAAAAAAAAAAAAAAAATCTACGAAATGGTTGGTATTTGTGTGAAGCACTATACAGCCACTCATTTCCCTTGAGCTCCTTATAATCTAATAGGATCAATGACCAAAACTATGTTACAAAGTAAAACATGTTACATTCTAAAAAATAATCACAAATCAGATGCTGGGAGGCAAATGGGAAGTGAAATGAAAAAAATCAGCAAGTTTTTGTACTGTTTTGTTTTTAAGTAGAACCTGAGGATGTATCCACTCTTTTACACAACAAATATTTACTGGGCCCCTACTACAGACAAGGCACCATTTCGGGTTGAGGATAGCAGTGAAGAGGGAATTATTTCCCTCAACATAAGAGCTTCCATTCTAGCGGCCTACATTAAGAGATAAGGCTGAAAGAAAAAAGCCAGGCAGGTCACGGCAATAGTTCAAATATGATCTACAAAGGCTTGAATTAGGGCGGTGCCTACAGGAATGAAAAAGAAGGGGGAGGGTGGCACCTGTGGCTCAGTGAGTAGGGTGCCAGCCCCATATACCGAGGGTGGCAGGTTCCAACCTGGCCCCGGCCAAACTACAACAAAACAAAAAAGAAAAAGAAGGGTTAGACATTGGAAGCCATCTAGAGTGGAATTATTTAGGTCATTTACATTATTTTTGGAGACAATGTTTCACTGTGTTGCTCTCGGTACAGTGGCATCACAGCTCACAGCAACCTCAAACTCTTAGACTTAAGCAATTCTCTTGACTCAGTCTCCCAAGTAGCTAAGACTAGAGGCACTCGCCACATGCCCAGCATTTTTTTTTCCTGGTTACGGTAGTCATTGTTGTTTAGCTGCCTGGGCCAGGTTTCAACCCACCAGCCTTGGTGTATGTGGCCAGCGCGCTACCCACTGAGCTACAGGCACTGCTTACAATGAAGTTTTATTTTATTTATATATTTTTTTGAGACAGAGTCTCATTTTGTCACCCCAAGTAGAGTGCCATGGTACCATAGCTCACAGCAACCTCAAACTCTTGGGCTCAAACGATTCTCTTGCCTTAGCCTCCCAAGAAGCTGGGACTACAGGTGCCTGCTATAATGCCTGGCTATTTTTAGAGACAAGGTCTCGCTCTTGCTCAGGATGGTCTTGAACCTGTGAGCTGAGGCAATCCACCCACCTGCCTCCCAGAGTGCTAGGTTTACAGGCATGAACCAGTGCGCATAGTCTACAATGAAGTTTTATCAATGACTTATTATGGACTTGTACAACAAAAGAAAGGTAAATAAAGTTATTAATATCTTTAAATTTTTACAAGAGAAACTCACCTTTTTATTACATGTGATGGGCAAATTGCCAACAAACACAGTTCTTTCATTCTTTAATCTCTCTTCTTCTTGGTTGATCTGAATTTTCTTTCTTGGACTTACAACTGTGTCGTCTACATCATCAAGGACTTTCCTATCTGCAGCCTTAACACTGGACTGAGAATTTTTCCCTTTCTGCCCTCGTTTCTGGCGAATTTCTTCTTCTAAATCAGCACTTGCTAGAGCACTTTCCCTTTTTAAGGCAAAACCAAAAGAAAACAAGGGGTAGAAGTCACGGAAGGCAGGTCTAGTGTTTGACAAAGCACAGTCCTAACCTCATGATTAGAAATATTACCCAATGACCTCTGGCTTTTCCTTTTTTTGTTTTTGACACAAAGTCTACGTTGCCCTGGGTAGAGTGCCGTGATTCTCTTGCCTCAGCCTCCTTTGTAGCTGGGACTACAGGCACCTGCCACAACACTTGGCTATGGCTTTTCCTAAATGTAAACTTACCACTCACAATCATATTGAAATTTTTAAAGCAACATTATTGAGAAAGTAACCATCATCTTTAGAAAAGATCTGTAACTCAAAGAGTTAAAAAAAAGTTAAGCTCATGCCTGTGGCTCAGCGAGTAGGGCCCCAGCCTCATGTACTGAGGGTGGTGGGTTCAAACCTGGCCCCAGCCACAATGCAACAAAAAAATAGCCAGGCATTGTGGTGGGTGCCTCTAGTGCCAGGTACGCAGGAGGCTCACAAAAGGGAATCGCCAAAGCCCAAGAACTGGAAGTTGCTGTGAGCTGTGATGCCACTGCACTCTACAAAGGGTGACAAAGTGAGACTCTGTCTCTAAAAAAGAAAAAAGAAAAAAAAGTTGAGCTCAAATTTTAAACACATGCCAAAACATGTTTTAGAAGCAGCAACAAGAGTTCATCCAAATGAAAACCAGTTCATTTAAAACTCTCAGAGATTTTTTTACTTTCTATCAATGTCTAATTTCACTCTCTGCTCTAGAACTTCGAGGCACTAAGGTTTTCACTCCCCAGGAGTCTAAAAATATTAATATGCCTGCAAAATACTTACTTTGTAAAAGCAATCTGGCCAGTGGGAAAAACCAAATTCCCTATTCATAATGGTTCTATAATATTTAAAGGACTGCTTACCAAAAGTAAATTCTGAAATGGCAAATATAAAGTATCAGTGCACAAGGATAAGTTCTGGGCATCAAAATCTAAAGGGAGAAAAAAAAAATCTAAAAGGAGAACATAGTCAGATACAGTGGCAGACACCCTAGTTCCAAGGAATGGGAGGCTGAGGCAGGAGGATCACTTGAGCCCAGGAAAAAAAGGAGATTGCTCTCAGAGATCCCAGTAGCTTCACAAGAAAAGTAGTCATTTGAAATGTAACAGGGACGACTCATAGACAAAGGGTATTACCCATTAAATATGGCAAATATGGCAACAAGGTTACGATGGCCTCACTGAGCACTGGTTTGGGGTGAGCAAAAAGAAAAAGTAAAAAACCAACCACCCCCGAATGCAAATGTGTAGAGAAGAGTGTAAGAAGAGACTACTTTTTCTAAAAGCTTGACTATGAAAGGCAGGATTGAGAGAACGGCAGCAGAGACACCCATCTGTAGACAGGTTTGCTTGTTTGTTTTTATCTTTTTTAAAGATGAGAATCTTGAGTATGTTAATATGATAGACAGATCAAAGACATAGGAATGAGAAAACGGATGGATCTGATAACATAATCCCTAAAGGGCAGAAGAACGGGTATACACAGCACACAGGTGATCTGATGACATAATCCCTAAAGGGCAG
>NW_003852511.1:4109480-4131274 GCF_000181295.1 Otolemur garnettii
AATCCCTAAAGGGCAGGAGAACGGGTATACACAGCACACAGGTGGTCTGATGACACAATCCCTAAAGGGTAGGAGAACGGGTATACACAGCACACAGGTGATCTGATGACACAATCCCTAAAGGGCAGAAGAACGGGTATACACAGCACATAGGTGGTTAATGTTGGACAGGAAGAAAGACACCTTTCTCTGAAAGAGGAGGAAGACAGTAAGACTATGTGTAGATACAGTAAGTTTAAATAGGCCAAAAAGCAGAAGTAGTTCACTATTGTTAGCAATTAATACCTCTCAGAATAGGTGAACACGTCCTCAGCTCAAAGAGGTGACAGAAAAGGGAAAAGGAAATAGGAGCTTTAAGAGAGTGACAAGAGAGGAATGAGGAAATTTACCTATGCCATGAGATGGTACCACTATTTGGACTCTGATTTAAATACACATTCAAATAATTTAAAATTTAATGAGAGAAAATTTGCCTTATGACTAAGTTTAAGAAAACCAAATTCAGGCTCGGCACCCGTAGCTCAGTGGGTAGGGCATGGGCCACATGCACTGAGGTTGGTAGGTTTGAGCCTGGCCTGGGCCTGCTAAACAAGAACTGCAACCAAAAAATAGCCAGGTGTTGTGGCAGGCACCTGTAGTCCCAGCTACTTAGGAGGCTAAGGCAAGAGAATCACTTAAGGGATTGAAGTTAAGAGTTTGAGGTTGCTGTGAGGTAGTTTGAGGTTGCCTCACTCTACTGAGGGTGACATACTAAGATTCTGTCTTAGAAAAAAAGAAAAAAGAAACTAAATTTATTTTTATATACACGATGAAATATTTATAGATGAAACATTAAGTCTTAAATTTGCTTCCAAATAAAGAAGAGTTTTGACTAAGTATAAAACAAGATTGGCCATGTATTAATCATCGTTGATGCTGGTACACTGGGTTCTTTATCCTTTTCAACTTCTGTATGAGATTTTCCATAATAAAACTTTTGAAAGAAACAAATTTAGAAATATACAATGGTGGCCAGGTGCTGTGCCTCATGCCTGTAATCCCAGCCCTCTGGGAGAGAAGATGAATAGCTTTAGCTCATGAGTGAGAGGATAGCTTCAGCTCAGGAATTTGAGACCAGCCTGAGCAAAAGCAAAACTCCATCTCTCCTAAAAATAGAAAAACTGAGGCAAGAGGATAGCTTGAGCCAGAGTTGGAGGTTGCTGTGAGCTATGACACCATAGCATGCTACACAGGGCGACAGCTTTGACTGTCTCAAAAAGAAAAAAGAAAAAGTAATATAAAATGTGAAAAAAATGACAAAAATTTCAATTTCTTTACCACCTTATTTAAGATCAAATAAAACAGAATTTCACCAACCTGTTTGCCAACTTTTTGTCTGTATCAGAGTGTTTCTTCTTCACTTTGATTTTTGGGGCAGGTTCTTGCAAAAGTGGTCTTTGAATTTGGGATGTACTTCCTTCCTCCTCATCTCGCTTCCTTTTTCTAGCTGTTTCCTTTCAAAGGTTTGAAGTTATGTTTGAAATCTCATCTTTTAAAAAATTTCACCCCAAGAGAAAATAAGACTTGTCACAGTTAAATCTCAGTATTTATTATAATGCTAAATGAAGTCAGTTATTTTAATCGAGATTCCTCTATTATTACAATAAAATGAAAACAAAATTTTACTTCAAGCAAATAGTGTTCTACCTAAATTGGCATCTTCTCTCCCTCACTGGCAGATCAAATAACGAAAGATTACTTAATATTAATCCTATCGGTCCCCCTTTAGGACATAACTTGAGTAGTAAGGCGCTGGTTTTAAAGTTGTTCTAAAGGGTCGTTCAGAGCAGAACCCAGTGACTTACTTTAGGCACAGACACGTACACGGGTTGAATCTGAGGCTCAAACGAGCTGAAGAGGGACGCCAGGCGACCCGGGTGGCCTCGGGAGGAGAGTTTGTCGTGGGATAAACTATTGGCGACTTGTCCAACCAGATAATCTCCGGTCGGATTCCCGCCAACACCGTCTTCTGCGGTCTCTCTAGAAACGGACGCCAGAATCTTAGCCACGCCACGCCCCACCGCGTCTCCCGCCGCCGCGAACGCACAACATCCAAGCCCAGCTACACGTGCGCGCGCCACTCACCCCTGCTCGGCACCTTTCTTTTTACTCCGTCTGTTCTTCCCGGCTAGACCCATCTTTATCTCACGGCCTCCGAGGCAGGAGCAACACGCGAGCCGCACTTCCGGGTTCCTGCGACTTCCGCTGCCGGGACACGCCCCTTCCGCCCCGCGGCCGCGCAGGGGGAGTAGGGAGGCCGCCGGGCGGGGGCCGACATGGCGGCGGAGGTGTCGGCGCCTGTTAGTCCTCGGGGACTGGCTGTCCTTGCCCTGTTTTAGAGAAACCTACTCTTGGGAGTGAAGGAAGTCTTCCGATAATAGCACAGGTCTGAATAAGAATTTTTAAAAAATGCTCTGGATAGCGTGGGCTTAGAAAAACAGGAAAGGAATCCACCAGGCTGGGAGCGGGATGTAAAACCAAGCGAAAAAAAATGCCTAGAAAACTTGAGTAGCGTAAGAGGAAGGAGGGGGCCGGACGGGAAATGAGGTTGCCTTCGGGGGTAAGGAAGTATTTCCAATTGTGAGTCGGAATGAAGAGTAGGCAGGAGTTCTTCGAACTCTTCTTACATCTTTTCTGGAATTTGACATTCAGAATGAAGTTAAGAGCAAATAGTTGGAGAGCACAGCTTTTGCTAATCACATGGATATACAAAATATGCTGCTCTGCTACTCTGCCGGGAAAAGTCAATGCTTGGCATTCACAACTTTTTTTTTGAGACAAGAGTCTCAAGTGCAGTTTCCCTCTGTAGAGTACCGTAGCGTCACAGCTCACAGCAACCTGCAACTCTTGGGATTACGCAATTCTCTTGCTTTAGCCTCCCAAGTTCGGGACTCCAGACGCCTACCACGACCCCCAGCTATTTTTTTTTTTTTTTTGTGGTTATCATTGTTGTTTAGCAGGCCCGTGCTGGATTTGAACTCGCCAACTCTGTTGTACACGGCTGGCGCCCTAACCGCTGAGCTACAGGCGCCCCCATTCAAAACTTTTCTATGTTGGTCTTGCCTGCCTGCCGTCCCAAAGTCATTGCTTTCCAAACCCATTTCAGCCAGCTTTTCTTAACGGCCTCTGCTCTTGTTATTCCTCCCCCCAATAACTTCCCTCTTTCCTCTTCTGCAGAATAGTACCCATCCTTTAGGTCCAGCACAGATACTGTTAATAATGAAATTTTCTCTGCCATTTACTATAAGGACGTGATCATTTTCTAAGCCCCCATCATAACTATCATCTTTTAATGTTATTTACAGTCTCTTTAGATGCAAAGGCAAGGCATTAAGGCTGTGTCTTACCCTGTATGATGTATCCCTATACACTGTGCCTAGAGATCAAACTTGTTAAATGGATGTCTGGGTAACCTGAGATTACTAAATTATTGAATAAGTTGGGTAAAACAGAATGACTTACAATCTTTTGGGAACGGCCTTGCTTTTTGAAAACTTTTTTTTTGAGACAGAGCCTCAAACTGTCCCCCTGGGTAGAGTGCCATGGCAACACAGCTCACAGCAACCTTCAACTCCTGGGCTCAAGCAAGTCTCCTGCCTCAGCCTCTCAAGTATCTGGGACCACAGACCCCGCCACAACACCCAGCTATTTTTTTTTTTTTTTTGGTTGCAGCTGTCATTGTTTGGCGGGCCAGGCTGGATTCGAACCCGCCAACTTAGGTGTATGTGGCTGGCACCCTTGCCACTTGAGCCACAGGCGCTGAGCCTTTTTGAAAACTCTTAACACAAGTTCACTGGGACTACATGTGGTCTCTTATATCCCCCATCAGATACGGTTATGAAAAAACCCACAGCATTCAACTGTGTGGGACTGGGCATTGATTACTAAGCCCCTTACTTTGATTTCCCAGAATATTGATCACCTGGTATCTCACAAAGATGACAAAAACCTATGTCCATTCATGCATGAGATGCAACTTATGCCTTACAGTCCAGTGGAGAAATTCTGTTCTTTTTTCCTCAATGTTTCCCAATCAATTCTGTTCCTTCTCCACTCCTAACATTATTCCAAGAATCACTGTGTGGCTGGAACGCTGCAAACTCACCCTTTCCATCTGGCCTTTCTGACTCTTCCCCTGCACTCTAACCTGTGTGTCACCTCATTTAGCCAGATGTCTCCTCCTTCACAGCCATTCTCAAAGCTTTTAATATGCTAACACTATGAATCTGTAGGAAGGATGTGCAATGGAGAGCATTTTCAAAATATATTTGAAAACAAATTCCCAGAGCATTTCCAGGGACCTGTATTCTAGGAACTCATTTGGGGAAGCACTGTTCTACCAATATGAAAACTCATCCCCTAAGCTAATTTCTATTGCATAAATAGTCATCCCAAAGATGCTTTAAAAATATACATTTGAACTTTCCAGGCCTCTAAGAAGTTTCTTTCTTTGTTCTAAAGAATGGATTTTCTTTTGATGGGAAGTCCACTAAACAGGGCCCCAAAACTACATTATTTATTTTAAAAATTTGGGGCAAAACAGTTTATCAATATTAAGGTTACTGGAGATCTTTAACGTTTTGATCGCAAACAGTGCCTATAGGCCTTCAAAGAAGATGTTCCCTTTGCTTCGCCTGTAGGCATTGTTTATTTTGCAAATACAGTTTTACAAAAATCATGAAAAAGGACCCGTATTTCTATTGCGAGTGTTGCATTTTTATGATGATGAACAAATAGTAGCGCACCTTGTATCCTAAAGGTTGTTGTGATCACTGCAAACCTAAACTAGAGAGTTTCCCCTTCGTTTCTGAGCACCCAGTAAAGATCAACATCAGGTATCAACCCAGACCAATTAAATAGGACTCTCTGGGGTTGTGGTCTAAGAGTGTTGACTATTGTTTTAATAGTGCCTGGCTGATTCCAACGTGCAACAGAGTAGAATGTACTAAATGATAAGAGACCAGCAAGGGCCCAATAAAATTAAAAGAAAAGAAAGCTGATGGTAATGGTTTCAAGTGTTTAAAATTTTTTGATTTTCCTGGAACCTCCAAGTCATAAGAATAATATTTATACTCTGACTCAAGCAAAATAGTTTATGCAAAGATAAAAGAATGCCTAACCAATCTCTTATCTGATTAATGGACTTCTAATTTTTATAATTAGAATCCCTTTTGTTATGTTAATCTCTTGTGATAATGGGTACTGGGTATACATGTTCCAGTCAGTATCACCTACAGAAATAAAGTAAAATTACTTAAATATTTTAGAAACAAAATCAAGGATTCACAAACTATGGCATTTTATTTCAGAGCCTTTGCTTACATTTGTACAATATATTACATAATTCTTCATTGTTTGCAGATCCTAATATATACTTTATAGCTTTTATTCTATAAGCTTTTTCTTCAACATTTTGCTGTCAACAAATCTTTACAGTCCTGTACAAATTTGAGTAACTTGAAACCATTTTCAACAAAATTAGTTACTGTAAGCACACACTACAAGACTGAAAATGCTTTTCTTAGAAAAGTTGAATGTAAAGGATTCTGACACG
Organism: Otolemur garnettii; assembly: GCF_000181295.1. Lineage (NCBI taxonomy): Eukaryota > Metazoa > Chordata > Mammalia > Primates > Galagidae > Otolemur > Otolemur garnettii. The sequence goes on from NW_003852511.1 coordinate 4,115,074, forward strand.
TTAGCATCTACAACAAAACGCTTTGAAATTCTCACATGTCGTATTGTCAGAAAACAAAACATGCCAGCCCCATCCAAAAAAAGTACACAGAACTACAATTAAAACAGTAAAACAGTCTGTACAGTAAAGTACTGTGTATTAACAGTGCCAGGTATTAAATAGCTTGAATGAACACATCCGCAATATACAAATGTCTTACAAAGGTGAAGAATTAAATACAAGTGCCAAACAGAACAGAGATTGGAATCATACAACGTAAACATAAAGTCAATACAAGTGAAAACAATTTTGCATTCATTTTGGATTTTATACAAGGCATTTAATTTTATAGGCCTACCACCCAATTAGCTATTTATATTTAAAATAACAGCCATCCTTTTGAGAGAGTTCATATCAACAATCTTGAACCATACTAATACTTGTTCCTGAAGTCCTTTTATTGTAGCTCATATAAAATAAGCAATACAAATGAATTATCTGTATTTAAGGGAAAAGAAACATTTACAAGAAAAACACAAAAATATAACTGTTATAATTCATTATGAATAAATATACACTTTGAACTGGCTAAGTACAATCTTTATACATTGTTTAAGATTTAATACAGTTTATTAGCCATTTTCTTTTTTCACACAATGTATTATATCAAAATTAAAAAAAAATACTGATTTATAGAAAAATGGCAAAGTACAGTAGTTCCATTCCAATTTGAAGGGGCATGAAAAGCCACTGCAAGACCTTTTAGCCTAATTCAAACCTGTAAACATTTTCAGTCTTTTTTAAAGAATCTTTACTATTTGGTTATCAGGACTGATGTCTAATATCCTGTTAACTGCAGGTTTTGAATTTATTATATGTGCTTGACTTATACAATTAAAGCCACCCTAAGGTGACTTGCTTTAAAAAACAATCAGCTTGTACAAATGAAAATAGGTTCATATTTTTTCATAAATAAATGGAAAAATATCAAATGTTCCAGCTTTAACAAAATACAAGGGAATACATATACAGTAAGTTATCTTAACATGTTCTGGCCCACCTCATAACTATGCTTACTGTATTGTCTCTACAGGCAGTGAAAAGCCTCCATTTGCCACAGTGGAAGGCCTTCAAGTTACCAGACACACAATTCCCGGACAAGTTGGAAACAATTATTGCTTGAGGAAAAGCAGTTCATTGTACTTTTTCTTCATAAAAAAAGTGCACTTAAGTGCCAAGTCAGCTTGTCAAGAAACAATTTTTAAATATAAAATAGTGCTTGTCTGATTTTTTTTGTGCCACTATGCAGTATAAAAAAGACGTGGCCCTCAACAGCCATTAAGTGCAAAGTGCTTTAGCAAGTCCTGCTGTCACCTGCACTCAACTGACATTCCATTTTGTGATGCACTGGACATTGACGGTTCAGCTAAAGTTAACATAACAGCAGCTGTTATGGAACTGGATGAAGGTGAAGAGGAGGATGAGGATGTAGCAGCACCTACGGAAAAGGGAGACCAAACCAGAGCTTAATAAAAAGTGCATCTACCAACAGGAAAAAAAAAAAAAAAGAGTCCTCTGAACTAAAATTCTATTGTATTCCTCAAAGCCATTTAGCTTGCAACAAGAACAGTCACTTTCACAGTACTGTGATGGAAAAAAGGAAAAGTGAGTGTGGCTGAAGGAGCTAGACACCGCCCAACGACAGAAGAAATGAAAAAGGACACAGCAGGCAAGGATCCCACATGGATAAAAAGGGAAAAAACTTGTGTCCAATAAGACTTGGAACTGAAATACAGAATATACTGCTTGAAACAAATGCCATAGAGAACCTAGAATCAGGGCGGCACCTGTGGCTCAAAGGAGTCGTCGGGCACCGGCCCCATATGCCGGAGGTGGAGGGTTCAAACCCAGCCCCAGCCAAAAACTGAAAAAAAAAAAAAAAAAAAAAAAGTGTTTCAGAGGACAGTAACAAAGACAAAAGATGAGGAAATCTGTAATCCATCCAAAAATCTTCCCTCTCCTGATTCCTTCCTCTTTGGAGTTTTCTTACACATTGAAATAGTAATGAGAATAAGTTAGAATGAAAGAGTCCACAGCGAACCCACTGCGTTCTCCTCCATTAAGTTTACAAAGCAAATGTCACATTATTTTCCTCAGAAAAATTCTCTTATTGTTAACAGTGTTCAAAAAAAGAGTATTTTTTAAAGAATACAAGGCACAGATTAAAAAATTCATTTGGTACAGGTGTGTAAGGTGGAAAAGTCAATCTCCCTCTCTCATCCAGGACACTCTTAATTCCCCAACGTTCCTCCCCACTGGTACTAGTTCCTTCATATTCTTTACAACTCTAGACAGGCTGGCAAATTATTGCCCTAGTGCCAAATGTATGGTTCACCTGTTTTTGTAAAGAAAATTCACTATAAAAAAAAAGAAAAGAAAATTCACTATACAGCCACGTCCATCTGTTTACATGGAAGGTTTCACACCTACCATGGAAAATTTGAATAGTTTATACAGAGACCAAATAGCCCACAGGCTTAAATGTTTTGTCTCTTTACGGAAAATGTTTTGAAACTTCTGTTTTATCAGAACTTTATCTTTAGAATCTAGATATACAAATTTAAAATATGATGATGTAATACTTTCAAACACAAAGTAGAAGTATAGCATGGAACCTGATTGTTTTGAGTACATACATATATATGAAAATTTTTTTTTTTTTGGAGACAATGTCATTATGTTGCCCTTGGTAGAGTACTGTGGCATCACAGCTCACAGCAACCTCAAACTCTTCAGCATAAGTGATTTTCTTGCCTCAGCCTCCCAAGTAGCTGGGACTACAGACGCCTGCCACAACACATAGCTATTTTTTGTTGCAGTTGTTAAGTATTGTTTAGCTGGCCTGGGCCAGGTTCGAACCCGGCTCCCTCAGTGTATGTGGCTGGCACTGGAACCATGGTGCTATGTGCACCAAGCCTTTTTCTTCTTTTGAGACAAAGAGTCTCAAACTGTCACCCTGGGCAGAGCGCCATGGGGTCACAGCTCACAGCAACCTCCAACTCTAGGGCTTAAGTAATTCTCTTGCCTCAGCCTCCACAGTTGCTGGGACTACAGGCACCCAACATAACACCCAGTAACTTTTTTTTGGGTTGTAGTTGTTATCATTTGGCAGGCCCAGGCTTGATTTGAACTCACCAACTTTGGCGTATGTGGCTGGCACCCTAGCCACTGAGCTACAGGCGCAAAGCAGAGTTAATATATTTTAAGATGATACTTTTCTCTTTTCCAAGTTTAGTATTTCACTATATTTAACTTTTAGACTTTTGCTGTTATCAATAATAATGTAATAAATCTTTTGTGCATTATAATGTCTATTTTTCATCAACTTAATCATATAAAAATCATATAATTCAACAGTTTCTGTTATAATAAATATTAGTGTAAAAAACTTCTTTGTGGCTATATATTTTTCCTTTCCTTCAGATCTATTCAGAACAAGAATTACCTAGTTCCCCAAACATACAGCCAAAATATTTTCCAAGGTAACTGTGCCAATGCTCCCAACAATTCCAAAAGATAAGAATTTCACTGTAGTTTTCCTAGCCTTGGTTTTAGTTGTATTAATTTGTATTTCCTTGGTAACCAGGATAAGCCCTACTCCATTTTGTTGTTGTATTTAGACAGCCTTGCACTCTGTTGCCTAGGCTACATGGCACTGGTGCAATCATAACTCACTGCAACATTGAGCTCCTGGGCTCAAGTGATCCTCCTGTTTTCAGCCTCCTGTGTAGCTGGGATTAAAGGGGCAGTCTACCATGCCCAACTAATTTTTTTATTTTTTGTAGGGATAGAGTCTCATTACATTGCTCAGGATAGTCTCACACTCCCGCCCTAAAACAATCCTCCTGGCCCAGTCTCCCAAAGTGTTGGGACTACAGGCTTATGCCACTGCACCAAGCTCCTGGCCCAGTCTCCCAAAATGTTGCAATTACAGGTTTAAGTCACTGCCCCCAGCTACTGATTTTTTAATCTTTAGGAACTAACTTTTAAAGCTAACTGCCCAGAGAAATCATCTATTTAGCAGAATCATTCATTATAGAGAATTTGTGGTGACCATATCTACAAAACACGGTTTTGAAGAAGTTTCTGAATAGATTAGAAAATCCTATATAAAAAGGTTTTGGTTACTGAGGAGTGAGGAACTCTGGCAAAAGTACTTAATTATAATTGACACACTGACCAACAATGATTTTTGTTTTAAAATGGTACATGATATCAAACACATAAAACCCTCATCCTCTTCCTTTGACAGTGTTTCTGTATACACTTTCTGCATATTAACATTTAATTTGATTTCAAATACTGTATAACTTAGACCTTCTTTCACCCAAATCAAAAAGCCTGACAAGGCCGACTACAGTAGCTCATGCCTGTAATCCCAGCAGTTAGGAGGCCGAGGCCAGTGGATTGCCTGAGCTCACAGGTTCGAGACCAGCCTGAGCCAGAGCGAGACCCCATCTCTAAAAAATAGCCAGGTGTGACCTGTAGTCCCAGCTACTTGGGAGGCTGAGGCAAGATCACTCGAACCCAGTAGTTTTGAGGTTGATGTGAGCTAAGACACCACAGCACTCTACCAAGGGTGACCAAGTAAGACACTGTCTCAAAAAAAAAAAAAAAAAAGTGTTTCAGAGGACAGTAACAAAGACAAAAGATGAGGGGTGGGAAGGCCAAGTCACAACCTTACGATGTGACTTTTCACTCCTCCCACCTGTACTGTTCCATTGCTCTGGTCCACTTCATAGCAAAACTCAAGATTTCCCCAGGTTCTGTGCCTCTACTCTCCCTCCATCCCCACCAGCTTCCATTCAGAGTCTATTCCCACAGCTCACTGGAAACGCTCGTGAATGGTCAGAACAGTGATTCTTACATCTCACAGAGCTGCTTGCTCCCTGGCCGCTCACTTTGTTTTCTGGTCCATCCTCTCCTGGTTTTCCTCTTTCCTCTTCATTCTGGGCTACTCCTTCTTAAGCCTTGCTAGTTCAGTCTTCTCTTCAGCTCTACTTCTAAAAGATGGCTTGCCTCAGCTTTACCTTTCTTTACAATCCACATTTCTTTCCCAAGTGATCTACTCAGGTATCAGCGCTTTCAAACCTACCTGCAATACCTGCTGAACATAGATAAGCCACTGACTTTAAAATTCGATCTTTAGTCCTGACTCTCCTGAGCCATCCACCTGCATACCGCCCTTCTACCTGACATTTCAGAACTTAACACAGCAAACCCACACCTTGTCTTTACAACATCTGCCCCATTTCCTAAAATGCTGCCATGTTATCTAGTTCTTCCAGCCAAAAACCTAGAAGTCATCATCAATCTCGCCCTTTCCTTCATCTACAACACCCAATCCAAGCAAGTGCCATTCTTTCTTTCTTTTTTTCTTTCTACATTTTTTGGCTGAGGCTGGTGCCCTACTCCTTTGAGCCCCGAGTGCTGCCCCAAGTCCCATTATTTCAACATCGCCTGTTCTCCAGCTTTATTGCAACACCCTGGTCCAAGTCACTATCCACTCCTACCTGAACCTCTGCAAATGAGCTCCCTATTAGACATGGCTTGCACCAATGCCCCTCTAGAATCTATTATCCACACAACAGTAATCTTCAAAAAATTATAAAAAACTTGTTCCAACAGCTATTCATTTCACTTACAATCTAAACAACTTATTCTGGCCTACAAGACTCCCACATAAAACGGCCTCTGCTTACCTGGCTGATATTTCTACCACTTTCACACCACAATAGTTTTCTTTTTGCTTCTGAAAAGCACTAGGTGTACTCCCACCTTAGAGCAGCGAATTCTCAAACTGGGTGATTTTGCCCCCTCCATCCTGGGGATATTTGGCAATGTCTGAAGACATCTTTGGTTGTTAAAACTCTGGAGTGCTACTGGCACTAGTGGGTAGTGGCCAGGGATGCTGCTAAACTCCTACAACGTACAATATAGCCCCCTACAGCAAAGAATTATCTGGCCCCAAATGTCTACAGGGCCAAGTTTGAGAAACCCCAGCTTAAGGACACAAGCTAAGCTGTTTTCTCTACCTAGGACTTGTTATGGTATTAATTGTATCACTCCTCCAGATTCTATGCTGAACCCTTTATCCCCAACATGACTGTATTTCGAGGTAAGGAGGTAATTAATGTCATACGGATGGCACCCTAATCTCTGAAGGGACTGGTGTAGTTATAAAAAGAAGAGACACCAGGGATTCCTTTCTGCACTCACAGAGGCCATATGAGGACACAGCAAACCAAGAAACAGAGAGAAAATACATTTCTGTTGTTTAAGTCACCCAGTCTGTGGTATTCTGTAAAAGTAGCCCTGGCAAACCAAGACAACTCTTTTTCCCCCAGATTTTAACTTATCTTACTTCCTCTTGCCTTTCAGATATCAACATAAGTATCCTGAACAGCTGTAATCTACAATAGCTCATCTAATCATGGCCTTAACATCAATCTATCTTCTTCACACTGCTTTTTTCTATCTGAAATTATCTTACTAGGATTTTTGCTAGTAAATTATAAACTCCATGAAAGTGAACATTATGATTTGAAATTTTATCTTATTATTTTCTTGAGACAGAGTATCACTGTGTTACCCTGGGTAGAGTGCCTCAGCATCACAGCTCACAGCAACCTCAAACTCATGAGTTCAAGTGATCCTCTTGCCTCAGTCTCCTAAAGTAGCTGAGACTACAGGTGTCTGCCACAATGCCTGGCTATTTTTAGAGATGGGGGGGGGTCTCACTCTTTCTTTTTTCCCTTTGTTTTTGAGACAGAGTCTCGCTATGTAACCCTTAGTAGAGTGCCAGCAACCTTAAACTCTTGGGCTTCAGCCTCAGCCTCCCAAGCAGCTGGGACTATAGGCGCCTGCCACAATGCCCAGCTATTTTTTATTGCAGTTGCCATTGCTGTTTTAGTTGGCCTGGGCTGGGTTCGAACCTGCCAGCCTCAAAGTATGTGGCTTGTTGCTATAACCACTGTGCTACAGGCGCTGAGCCACAGGGTCTCACTCTTGCTCAGGCTAATCTCAAACTCCTGAGCTCAGGTGATCCACCCACCTTGGCCTCCCAGAGTGCTAGGATTACAAGCATGAGCCACTGTACCCGATCCTTAAGATTATTTTTTTACTTAATTAATGATGAGGAAAATATGACAGATTAAAGAACTTGCCTCAAGACAGACAGACATAAACCCATGTCAACCTATAGAGCAAAACTCTATGTTTTTTTTTTTTTTGAGACAGAGCCTCAAGCTGTCCCCCTGGGTAGAGTGCCGTGGCATTACAGCTCACAGCAACCTCCAACTCCTGGGCTCCAGCAAGTCTCCTGCCTCTGCCTCCCAAGCAGCTGGGACCACAGGCGCCCGCCACAACGCCCGGCTATTTTTTGGTTGCAGCCGTCATTGTTGATTGGCGGGTCCGGGCTGGGGATTCGAACCCGCCACCCTAGGTGTACGTGGCTGGTGCCTTAGCCGGCTGAGCCACAGGCACCGAGCCCAAACTCTATGTTTTAATAAAGTAAGGTAAAAATACTTACTTTCTCTCTCTTTCTTCTTTAAACGCTTTCTCCTCCGATCAATGGAAGCTACTTCAGATTTTAATGACAGATAATGTTTTCTGATTTCTTGCAGTTTTTCTTGAAGAATTGTGATGCGTTCCGCACTTGTCATATTTTCCAGGTCCGCTGTGAATTTAAAACTTTCATTAACATGCATGTTTGAAATTTTATAAAAGAGAACACAGAGCATGGTTGCAGAATGCGGTCAAGGCAGATAAACCAAAAACCCAAAGCTTGTAAGTATTTGCTTTCCAAGCTTGTTTCCTCCCACCATGGAAGAATGCCTCGCACGTAATAAGTGTTTGTTGAACGGATGAACACATGCAGAATTCAAGGTCTCATAAACTCAGTGTATATGCCAAAGTATCCACTTTCATATAGAGAATCACCACCATGTATCGTTAAAAACATCATACTTAGAAATAAGACAGGAAAGACAATATTGTATATATTTTTTGAGTGTCAGGACTGTGGACAAATTTTTCCTCTCTGTCCTTTGTGTTTTATTTTTTATGACAGTGTATTGAGTTTTAATTGGAAGAAAATTTTCAAATAGTCTAAAGCAATCTTCAACCTAAGAATATTTGAGATATTTTTCTGTGTAAGAAACTTGAACCTTTAAAAAAAAAAAAGAAGATTATGGTGATTTTTCACATAAACAAAAGTATAGAGGGAAGATAATGAAGTCCATGCACCCATTGTCCAGCTTCAGTAATTATCAACTCATGGCAAATCTGTACCTAATCCACATCTCATCCTTAATACCAGATTATTTTAAAGCAAATTCCCAGTATCACGTATCAGAACTAAATGAGTTAGTACTGATATTTGTCTTAATTGCCTTAAAATTTTTCTTTTAACAATTTGTCAACTGAGGACCCAAATAAGGTCTGTACAGTGCAAGTGTTTGGCATGTCTCTTAAATCTGATATAGCTTCTTTTTCAGAGTATTGGGATCAAGAGGTACTGGGATGAAGTTTCTGTGCTTAATTGTCAACTTCATTTATGTCACTTACACATCTGAAAACTCCACTTATAAACTTTGGGTAATCGATTACTGGGTTCCTTGAGATCCGGATCCTTATCACCATTCTTTCCGCATTTTCCTGGAGACTGTGTCCTTGCAGGAGATTTGGTACTATGAGACTTCACTCCACTGGAAACTGATTTGGCTGGGTGACTCTTAGTTACAGTTTCACCAGCTGAAAGTTCTTCACTATCGCTACTGTTGGCTGAAAGAAAAAGTATCAATAAACAAAAATGTAATGATATATCAGTCACAGATTTTAGTGGATAATTTTAAATTTATCATTTAAATTTAATACTACAGAAAAAAGCCTGTCTGTAAAAACAGAAAATCACATACAAATGCAACAGCTTCTTAAGGGAACCTGCCCCCCCAAAGAAAATCCCCACAAAAATCTCTTCTTACCTAAACTGCTAATAGTAATACATAGATTTTTAAATCACTAATGCTAATCTTTCATTACACCTGGTAGATTGTCAAATATACAAAAATCTCTTAAATGGCTTTTTATTCTATTGTGTTAACATATAAAGTTGAACATAACATCTTTTAAAATGACTCACTGCAGAAACTTCGTAATTCTGAGACTTTTAGATTGCACATACACGACATTTTCCTACTCCTGTGGCAACAAATAATGACACAAGATCATCATATTCAATAAGAATCTCTCAATTTCGACATGAATAATGAAATTCTTCTTAAGTAACTCATATACCACCTCTGGACTAAAATAAATCAGTTTCACACTAGAGAATATTATTTTGTGAAGAATTAAAAGTCTGTGTAATAATTATGTTACATCCAGTTTTGCTAATTAAACTTCAGTACTAGAATGTAAATATTTAATTAACCTTGACAGCTTACCATGTAAACAGGTGATGGGATTAGTATTTCCATAGATTACTTTTTTTTTTGAGACAGAGTCTTACTATGTCACCCTTGGTAGAGTGCTGTGGTATCACAGCTCACAGCAACCTCCAAGTATTGGGCTTAAGTGATTCTCTTGCCTTAGCTTCCCAAGTAGCTGGATCTACAGGTGCCTGCCACAACGCTCAGCTATTTTTCTGTTGCAGTTGTTTAGCCGTCCTAGGCTGGGTTCAAACCTGCCACCCTTAGTGTATGTGGCTGGCACCATAAACCACTGTGCTATGGGTGCTGAACCTAGATTAGCTCTTTCTAGATAAAAGTATTACTTTAGATTACGTTAGTAGCTTATTCTCAGAGAATAGTTAACTCACAAGTCCAGTAATTAATATGGGAGGATATAATCAACTATTATATCTCTATATTATATGGAAATATTGACTTGTTGAAGATGAGCCCTTTTAGGAAATGTTATTTATTTTTCCTAAAGTCTTGAAGTCAAAAACGTAACAGTGTAAGGAAAAAAACATTTTAAACATTCCATCAGTTACACCAAATAATTGATGACTGATTTAGTTTGGCACATGTTTGTTGATTCTTCATTAAATAACAGCCACCAAAAAAGAAAAAAAAATTTAGCTAGGCTCTCAAAGCCTAGAATTCCTAACAGTTAAGGTAATAGCAACTCCTCCCACTTTGGTGTTTTGGAAATAAAGAAAGTCCATCACTCTTTTACACATATCTCACACAAATCCCCTCCCAGCTCCCCCACTGCTGCTCTGAAACCCCTGGCAACTCCTAGCTAAGACACCCAAGGCTTGGCCCCACTCTGTGCAGTAGCCTCCTTCAGCCTGGCTTTCACGGCCTTGCTGAGCAAAGCCGCCCGGGGCCCCAGGGACGCCATATTCACCGCCTGGAAGTCATATGGGCTCAGCAGAACCTCGGGGAGCTGGCCGAATAACCCTTTTCTGCACTGAAGTGCAGCCAAGCCGGCTGCTAGCAAAGGTCAGGCAGTGGAGGTGGCAGGAGTCTCCTGGAAGAGCAGCAGGAGGTCAGTGTGGGGAACCTGAAAAAAAATTCTTTACATATTTTCTGCTTCTTACTTTGTCTACAAAAGAGAGATAAAATGTGCAGCCCTCAGAAGAAATACAGTAATAAATATATATATCTCTTCTCTGTAGCCTGATGAACAGAGTCATTATTAAAAGTAAGTCTTTGGTTGGAGCATACTTAGCAAAAGTATCATTTGCTAAGCTGTTCTCAGGTCACATACTTTAGGGTACCAAAGATAAATGTCATAGACTGGCACTGTTGGAATTATGGCTCAAAAGCTATCTTGATTCTATGCTGACTTTGCCTTGAAGAATTATTAAGCAATTCCATCACAATAAAAATAATATATAACTGAAGCATTTTCACATTATGTGATATACTAAGTAATACTAAGTGGAAAGAACTGTGGGATATAAAGGTAACAAAGATGGTGATGTTTATTTTATACTGGACATTATTTTAATTTTTTTTTTTTTTGCAGTTTTTGGCCAGGGTCGGGTTTGAACCCACCACCTCCAGTATATGGGCCCAGTGCCCTACTCACTGAGCCACAGGCACCGCCTATACTGGACATTATTTTGCAGGAGATTACCTGATCATTCATCAGTAATCAATACCACTGCTGAAAAATACCAACTTGCTTACTCCTAGAATTTACTTAGGATCAAAAATCTTCTGTGACTATTCTTTTAAAACAGGTAGCCTCATTAGAACCTATATTATATACTATCCCATATCCTAAATATGGTTTTTCTTAATGAGGAAAAAACATGCCAGCTATTATTTTTGTATTTTGAGAATCAGAGGTTCCACACTTACTGCCTTTCCCCTTCTTTTTGTTGTTCACCACTGTTGCTTTATGGCTTCTTTTCTGCTTTTTTGATGAACTTCCGCCTCCCTGAGCATCTTTCACTCTTTTCTGACCTGTACAGGCTATGATGGGAAAGAAATTAAGTAACACAAAATAAAACCAGACATTCCCTAGGTATAAGTTAATTCCATATTTAAGAAGCACAAAACAACCCTGAAACTACACATTTATGAGACTTATAAACCATCACAAAAATTACTACAAATTTTTAATAAACTGTCACTAAGGAAAAGGAATTCTTATATATAATAAAAGTTAGGATTTTTTAAAAAAGTATGCACATCTTCATTAGAAAAGTCAGATATAAAATGAAATGGTAGTAATAGTTTGAATCTAATAATCCAAAAATAAGTATATGCTGAAAATAAAAACTGAAATGTGTTAAACTTTAATAAAAACAAATTTAGATTTAATGACAGGTCAAAATGTTAATGATATGTCCAGTAATATTAATATAATTTGAAATGATTTAACAATATCAAGGGGATAAGTTTTAGTGGTAATTTACTTTTTTTTTTTGTCTTTTTTTACCAATTTATTTCAAGAATAACTTAGCTCCCTGGGCACTGGTTGATTAACATGCACACCATTTATAAATCCAGCATAGTAGCTCTAAGAAATGTCTTAGGATCTTGGAAATTATCCCCAAAATAAACATCTTCCTTTTCTTCAAGGACTAGCCTAAGTCTTACATCTTTCCTGATGCTCCAGGCTTCACTAATTAATCACTACTCTATAAACTGTAGTATTTTTCTCTACTATTCATTTGGTCCTTAGCATCTGCTGTGTTTCTATGTTTTTCTAATAAGAAATAAGCTTTTTCCCCCAGAGAGTAACAAAGCTATCTCCATTCCGTTCCAATGTCAGATACTGTAACACATTATAAAATTATGATAAAATGATGCCACATTTGCTAGAAAAAAAAAGTTTCTTGATCCTGTTACCAATAGTAAAAGTCAACATTCAATATACAAGATACGGCTTCCTTGGCAAAAAAAACAAAAAACAAAAAAACTGGCTATTAACTCTCTATAGAATTTTCTTTTTTAATGGGTCACATTACCTTATTTCTTTGTAATTTTTCATAAGGCTATTTTAATATAACAATTCAAGTGAAACATAAAGAGGTGACTTGGATATTGACCACAATGAAGCACAGAATCTTAAAAATAATTGTCCAGTTTTTCTCCAATAGAGTTTAATTCTAAAGATGTCAAATACTAAGAAATAAAATAAAAATTTTCACGTAGTGGTAAACTAGAAGAAAAAAACTAAATCTAAACAGTAAAACAAAACATTTTTACTTTTATTATAATAGGGAATCTCTTAACATTTCATAGTAGACAAATTTATTAAAATGAGGTCTTAAGAATTTATTTCTCAAAAGATATACCTTCCAGAAATGCTACAGGATAATTTCTTTGATTAAACAAATGGTCTCTCTTACCCTATATTTGGAAATAGCTCTCAAATCTAGACATGACTGGATTCAAAAGGGCAGTGTTGGCTTGGCTTATCAGCATAATGCTTTTTTGGTCAATTTTAATCTTTCTTCAGATATGAGGAACATGGTGAGGATACAAGCTCTTAAGAATTATAATAAAATATTATTGTTAAAAGCCTACCTAATCTTCTGTGATAAAGGATTCTTTCATTGTATTGATTTTAGGGGATTTTTATCAGCTGAATTTAAGATTCAAGGATTCTTTCATTTTGAAGATGACTGTATTCATCATCCGGATAATTCAATTCCATGACACAATATTGCACTCAAATGTATCATCATAGTAGCTGTACTTGTGAATGTGAAAAAACCAAAGACCATCCCAATTTAATTGCAACTATATTTGTTATTTAAAGGAGAAATGTTTTAAGTCAAGATTTGTGAGAAAACTTTAACTAATCTGATCTAGACCACATCGCTTTAAGATTTGCTAAAAATCTAAAACTAGCGCACTATAATCTGATATTAGATAAAATACATACCCTAGTGCTCTATCTTTGCAATGGAAAAATATGTTTCAATGTCAAGTATCAGTATACTGATTTAAAGATACCTGAACGAAGTGGTTTATAGGAAAGATGATGACAGAAGTATAGCAATGGCACCATCAAAGGCACTAACACTTTCGGAAAGTACTAATTTGAATTTCCACTTTTAACAACTTCACGGAAAATCAAAAAAGTATTACTTTAGGTCATTAACATACACACTGGTCCTTCAATTTGGAAGCTATGCATCTAAAAAAGCATCAAATTCCTTTACAAACTCACACAAGTTAGTCAGGCTTGAAAATCAGTTTGACACGGTTGTCTGAGGAAAGCAGTGCCTGGACAGTTGGTTGCTCCAAACCCCTACATACAGTATTTGGTTAAGGGTGGAGGGGTCTGTCAATAAATCAAAATGTTTGTGAGAAACTGCACATTACAATTGCAAAAACAATGTTACAGAAATATATTTAAGCTGCTCATGCCATATAGTCAACTAGTGTATATAATGAATTTTCAAACAGATTTGGATCTGGGCCTGGGTGCAATTTCTAGCATGTGTTTTGGTCCATAATGAAACATCATGGCCAGCTCAAGCAAAGGGCAGTAAAGCCTTCTCGAGCTTTTAAATGCATTCCACTATTCGTTATTCAAATTACCTTTCAAATTTCCATTTTTACCATGTTCACACAAATACATCACTTAAAAACTTCATGTTATGACAAGTGATAACTGAAACCACAAACTTTCAGAGGGGAAATCCTAAAGTAAGTTAATATACATTTTTCCCTCCTCACCTTTTTCAGGATGTTCTGGTTCTGGCTGGTTACTACTGCTGGAGCTCACACTTGCATCAAAGCCTGCCGGTGAGCTATTTCCTTCAGACTGGAGGTCTTGGAGCTCTCCTGCAACACTATCCACCTCAATTGTGCTATCAGTTTCACTCTTGATACTTCGAACCTCTTCTTGGTTTGGAGCCAGTGGTTCTGACACTGTTACAGAAGACTGCTGCCGACTGGCTTCTGTTACAGTGACTGATGAAGGTGATTCCGGTGTAGTAGGCGGGGTATTGAGCACTGAATTACTGCCACTACTTGGAAACTCTGCTTTTCTATCACTGACCTCTACTATTTTTTCTTCAGGGGGTTTACTATCGACACTGACTGGCAGTGGTTTTTCTAGCTCTACACTGAGTGAACAACTTTCCTCTTCAGCTACAGTCTGTAGTGACTCCTCTGCTGCCCCCTCCTCTGGGGCAGGATGGGGTGGGGAGGCTGCAGCCTCAGTATCAGAGTCTGAAAAAAGTTCCTTCAGTGTTTTCTTAGGCCACTGTCCCTGAATACTTGACCAGACATCTTTTCGATCTTTAGCCCTGCTGTTCTGAAGTCTTTCATCAGAGTTATTTAAAAGTTTGATCCTTTTTTCTGCCACTTCTGAAAATCCAGAATAGAAACCAGTTGTCCGTAGAGATTTTCTTTTTTCCTCCAAACCATTGTATTTCTTAGTTGGTGTAACCTTTGCTTTTGACTTTTCTTCATCTTCATCTGAAGAGCTGTTGCTACTGTTTTCTATGCAAAGTGATTCTTTGCTCTTGGCCTTCTCCTCCTTTTTCCCAGGTGATCCAGTTTTTAAACACTCCTCCGTGTTGCAATACCGTCTTTTACCACGTTTCACTTGTGGCTTTGAAGATTTATCTGTTGTGTCCTTCTTGACATCCTTTCTCTTTTTTGTGACTTCATCATCTTCATAATCAGTATCTTCTGATAACCCTTCTATGTCTTTTCTTAATCTTTCTGGAGATTTTGACACTGGTTTGTTTATTTCCAAATCTGTGAGGACTCTGTTTTCTTCTAGCAAAGATAAACTGTTCTGTTCCTCTTTTGACAGAAGATCATTTCTGGTGTGGGTCAAATGATCAAACTTAGATTCCTCTTTGCCATTATTATCTATGTCCTGAGCACCTCTCTCATCTTCCTGCTCACTGTCTTCAGCAGAACTTTCAGAAGCTAAAAAATCAGAGAGAGAAAAAAAAAAAGATGAGTATGTCAAGAACAATATGTCTCCTATATACGGGGCACTTTCTATGTAGCTTCTGTGTTTTTATAGCCACTCTGGTTGCTAATTCTTATCTGCATTTTACAGGTGAAGAAAGTGAGTTTCAATATAGGTTAATACACTCACCAACGATGGACATGTTCTATTATCATGATAACAGTAGCAGCTCTACCACATACTTTTGCCAAAATTCAGAAAACTGTCAACATAAAAGTGGTAAATTTTATTTTATGCAAATTTACTTCAATAAAGCTGATTATAAAAAAAAAACTTCTCCAAATTTATTTGAGTAAAAAATGGTAGAGAGAGAATGTAGTTCCAGATTGTAATACCTCCAAAGCTTGAATTCTCATAAAACTGTGGCTTTCATTTTTCAATATAATAATGATTATTCAAAGATTTTGTAACAATAGATTCCCAGGGTGTTTTTTTTTTTTTGGGGACAAGAGTCTCACTTGGCCTGGGTAGAGTGCCATGGCATCACAGCTCACAGCAACCTCTAACTCTTGGGCTCAAGTGATTCTCTTGCCTCAGCCTCCCAAGTAGCTGGGACTACAGGCACCCACCACAACGCCTGCCTATTTTTTGTTGAGGTTGTCATTGTTGTTTAGCTGGCCCAGGTCAGCTTCGAACCTGCCAGTCTTGATGTATGTGGCCAGCGCTATAACTACTGTGCTGTGGGCACTGAGCCAAATTCTCAAGGTATTTTAAAGAATATGCATAATTAACCAGTAACTTTTTTTTTTTT
>NW_003852511.1:4131327-4133440 GCF_000181295.1 Otolemur garnettii
CCTCTAACTCCTGGGCTCAAACAAGTCTCCTGCCTCTGCCTCCCAAGTAGCTGGGACCACAGGCGCCCACCACAATGCCTGGCTATTTTTGGTTGCAGCCATCATTGCTGTTTGGCGGGCCTGGGCTGGATTCGAACCTGCCACCTTAGGTGTATATGGCTGGCGCCTTAGCCACTTGAGCCACAGGCACCAAGCCTTAACCAGTAACTTAAATGAAAATAATTACAGAATTTCTTCAATGTTTATTTAAATAAACAATAAAAAACAGAAAATAATAGTATTATGATTATTGTTATTTTTTTTTGTGTTGGGGTATTATTATGTTCCCTTGGTTGGCTTCAAATCATCCTCCTACCTCGGCCTCCTGAGCGGGTGGGACTACAGGCATATAACATTACTATTTTTTCTTTTTCTTTTTTGGTGTTTTTTTGAGACAAGAGCCTCAAGCTGTTGCCCTGGGTAGAATGCCGTGGCAGCATAGCTCACAGCAACTTCCAACTCCTGCCTGGGCTCAAGCGATTCTCCTGCCTCCACCTCCCAAGTAGCTGGGACTATAGGTGCCCGCCACACCACCTGGCTATGTTTTGGTTGCAGCCATCATTGTTTGGCAGGCCCAGGCTGCATTTGTATCCACCAGCTCAGGTGTATGTGGCTGGTGCCTTAGCTGCTTAAGCCATACGCGCCGAGCCTATATCATTACTATGTTTTAAGAAAACATTTATTGGTTTGGTACCTGTAGTTCAGTGGCTAGGGCACCAGCTACATACACCGGAGCTAGCGGATTCAAATTCAGCCCAGGCCTGCCAATCAACTATGACAACTACAACCAAAAAATAGCCAGGCATTGTGGTAGGTGCCTGTTATCCCAGGTACTTGGGAGGCTGAGACCAGAGAATCACTTAAGTCATGAGTTTGAGGGTACTATGACAGCACTCTAAGGGCAACAAAGTGAGACTCTGTCTCAAAAAAAAAAAAAAGAAAGAAAGAAAGAAAGAAAGAAAAGAAAAAAAGAAAACATTTATTGGCCAGGCATGGTGGCTCACGCCTACAATCCTAGCACTTAGGGAGGCCAAGACGGGTGGATTGCTTGAAGTCAGGAGTTTGAGATCAGCCTGAGCTGTGGTGGGCACTTGTAGTCCCAGCTACTTGGAAGACTGAGGCAGAAAAATCATTTGAGCCCAAGAGTTTGAGGTCGCTGTGAGCTATTACACCACGGTCTACCCACTGTGAAAAAGTCAGACTCTGTTTAAAAAAAAACCCAGTCAAATAAATAAATTTTAAAAAATCAAACCAGTTTAGATGAGGCATAGTGGCCCATGACTATAATCCCAACACTTTGGAAGGCCAAGGTGGGACAATCACTTGAGGCCAAGACTTTAAGAACAGCCTAGACAATAAAGCAAGGCCCCATTTCTGGCTAAATACATTTGCCAGACATGGTGGCAGGTACCTGTATGTATCACTACTTGGAAGCTGAGGCAGAAGATCACTTGATCCAGGACTTGGAGGCTATAGTGTACTATGATTGCACCACTGCACTCCCACAGCCGGGATCACAGAGTCTAACCCTGCCTCTTTTTTTCTGAGACAAGAGTCTCACTTTGTTGCCCTGGGTAGAGTGGCACGGCATCATAGTTCACAGCAACCTCAAATTCTTGGGCTCACAAGAGTTTCTCTTGCCTCAGCCTCCTAAATAGCTGGGCCTACAGACACCTACCATGATACTCGGCTAGTTTTTCTCTTTTTAGTGGAGAGGGAGCCTTGCTCTTGCTCAAGCTGGTCTCGAACTCCTAAGTTCAAGCAATCCACCTGCCTTGGCCTCCCAGAGTGCTAGGATTATAGGTGTGAACTACCTCACCCAGCCCAATGCAGTCTCTTTAAAAAGAACTATACCAGGCTCGGCGCCTGTGGCTCAAGTGGCTAAGGTGCCAGCCACATACACCTGAGCTGGCGGGTCTGAATCCAGCCCGGGCCCGCTAAACAACAATGACGGTTGCAACCAAAAAAATAGCCAGGCGTTGTGGCGGGCACCTGTAGTCCCAGCTACTTGGGAGGCGGAGGCAGGAGACTTGCTTGAGCCCAGGAGTTGGAGGTTGTTGTGAGCTGTGAGCTA
>NW_003852511.1:4133954-4135501 GCF_000181295.1 Otolemur garnettii
CCTCATGCAGCTGTTGTCAAGAAGATCATAAAAAATTGGTCCACTAAAATGAGAGTATACCAGGCAGGCACTACCATACTTAGCTAATTTTTCTATTTTTTATAGAGAAAAAGTCTGGCTATGTTGCTCAGGCTGGTCTTAAATTCCTCAAGTGATCCTCCCACCTTGGCTTTCCAAACCTCTAGTATTACTGGTGTGAGCCTCCATGCCAGACTACACATTCTTTTTTTCTTTTTCCAGACAGAGTCTCACTGTGTCATCCTTGGTAGAGTGCCATGGCTTCATAGCTTACCAGCAACCTCAAAGTCCTGGGCTCAAGCAGTTCTCTTGCCTCAGCCTCCCAAGTAGCTGGGACTTATAGGTGCCCGCCACAGTGCTCGGATATTTTTTATTGCAGTTGTCATTGTTGTTTTAGCTGGTCTGGGTTCGAACTCACCACCCTCAGTGTATGTGGCTGGCGCCATCATCACTGTGCTTCGAGTGCTGAACCAACACATTCTTTTAATTCATTTCATAGATCAGATAGGCCCCCTTCCCTGCCGGTAAGATTTAATAAACCACCACCCCAGTCCTTGTTATTTTTATTATGTGATACTTTATTCTGCCTTAAATAGTAATAATATCATCATAAATAGATCAGAATAGATGTATATCAATGTAAGCAAAATGTGGGGTTTTTTATAAAACACTGTCAGTATAGTCTTATAATTTGATGTGAAAAAACCAAATTATGTTGGATATGCGAAGAGAAAGGATGGTACAGAAAGAATGAATAAAAAAATAACAGTGGCTTGGCACGGTAGCTCACACCTATAATCCTAGCACTCTGGGAGGCCAAGGTGGGTGGACAGCTTCACCTGTCTGAAATGGTGGTTTTGATAAGCACCAAAGTTTACAGTTTTTGGGAGAATATTTTTCAACTTTGTCTTTTTCTTTGTCATTATTCTAGGTTAAGGGAAAAAAGTATTCATGAGTTCAAGACCAGCCTGAGCAAAATGTGAGACCCCCTTCTCTAGTAAAAATAGAAAAACTGAGGCAAGAGTATTGCTTGAGCCCGAGTTGGAGGTTGCTGTGAGCTATATGACACCACAGCACACAGTACTCAACCCAGGGCAACAGTTTGAGACTGTCTCAAAAAAAACAAAACAGCAACAGTGCTGTACAGTGAATGCTGAATTTCAAATAAAATTTTAACAGAACGATTTCCAAGCCTCAAGCAATGATTGATATTATTTGAAGTACAAGTTGAGTATCCCAAATCCAAAATACTCCAAAATCTGAAACTTT
Organism: Otolemur garnettii; assembly: GCF_000181295.1. Taxonomy (NCBI): domain Eukaryota; kingdom Metazoa; phylum Chordata; class Mammalia; order Primates; family Galagidae; genus Otolemur; species Otolemur garnettii. Next base: position 4,135,242 of record NW_003852511.1, read on the forward strand.
GTTTTTTCTGAGACAGAGTCACAGTCTGTCTCTCTGACTAGACTGCCATGGCATCATAGTTCCCAACAACTTCAAACTCTTGGGCTCAAGCTATCCTCCTGCCTCAGCCTTTATTTATTTTTTTTCTGACAGTGTCTCACTTTGTCGCCCCCCTACCCCTCCGTATAGTGCTGTGGTGTCATAGCTCACAGTAACCTCAAAGTCTGTGCTCAAGCCATTCCCTTGCCTCAGCCTCCCCAGTAGCTAGGACTACAGGAGCC
>NW_003852511.1:4135521-4135934 GCF_000181295.1 Otolemur garnettii
TGTGATGCCATAGCACTCTACCTAGGGTGACGTAGTGACACTGTCTCAAAAAAAGAAAAGAAAAATTAAACCTTACAGCAGTCAATAAAACAGTCAATAAGAGGATTGGAGGATAAAGAAAAGGAAATTTCAAAAAAATTAAAGTTAAAAGACAAAAGAATACATACAAAGTAAAACCAATAAGCATATCAGAGAATATGATATAATACCAAAATAATAACTAGTCAAAAAAGAAAATGGTGGGACGGGTGCAGGGCTCACACCTGTAAAACCTAGCACTCTGGGAGGCTAAGGCAGGTGGACTGCTTGAGCTTATGGGTTCGAGACAAGCCTGAGGCAGAGCGAGACCCCATCTCTACTAAAAAATACAAAAAACTGAGGCAAGAGGATCACTTGAGTCCAAGAGTTGGAGG
>NW_003852511.1:4135954-4136808 GCF_000181295.1 Otolemur garnettii
GTTCGAGACAAGCCTGAGGCAGAGCGAGACCCCATCTCTACTAAAAAATACAAAAAACTGAGGCAAGAGGATCACTTGAGTCCAAGAGTTGGAGGTTGCTGTGAGCTATGAAGTCAAAATGGCACACTACCCAGGGCAACAACTTAAGATTGTCTCAAAAAAAAAAGAAAAGAAAAGAAAAAGTGAAATGCAGGGGAGAAAATAAACCACAGAGTCATTAAAGAAAACTGCCTGGAACAGAAAGACACAAATGCCTAGAATAAAACAGCCCAGCAAGGACATGGGGGTAAAAATATATCCTTGTAAGATGAATTTCTTTTTTCTTTGAGAGAGTGACTTGCTCTATCATCGGGGCTAGAGTGCAATGGCATCATCATAGCTGACTGCAAATTTAAACTCTTGGGCTCAGGTGATCTTTTTGCCTCAGCCTTCTGAGTAGCTGGGACTTGTATGTCCCATCATGTCTATCTGATTTATTTTGTAGAGACAGGGCCCCACTGGGTCACTCAGGGTAATCACCACGAAATTTTAAGACATTAAAAACAAAAAATTATTACATTCTAGAGAGAGGAAAAGCAAAATACAAACACTAACATGAGCCACATACAAAAAATCAGGAATGAGAAGTGTTCTGAATTTCACAGAAGCTACACTGGAAGCAAAAAAAAAAGAAAAGTGCCAATAATTTGTTGAAGGAAAAACTTCCAAACCAGCCAAACCACAAATAAAGATAAGCAGTCTCTAAAAATTTATCTTTTTCCTCATGCAGCTGTTGTCAAGAAGATCATAAAAAATTGGTCCACTAAAATGAGAGTATACCAGGCAGGCACTACCATACTTAGCTAATTTTTCTA
>NW_003852511.1:4136968-4145209 GCF_000181295.1 Otolemur garnettii
TAGTGCTGTGGTGTCATAGCTCACAGTAACCTCAAAGTCTGTGCTCAAGCCATTCCCTTGCCTCAGCCTCCCCAGTAGCTAGGACTACAGGAGCCTGCCACAACGCCCGGCTATTTTTAGAGATGGGTCACTCTAACTCAGGCTGGTCTTGAACCTGTGAGCTCAGACAATCCACTCACATGGGCCTCCCAAAGTGCTGGGATTACAGGTATGAGCCACTGTGCTCGCTCGCTGTTCAACCTTCTGAGAAGCTGGGACTATAGGTATCTGCCACTAGCAGATTTTCTACTTTTAGTACAGACAAGGTTTTGTTCTTGCTCAGACAATCCACCTGCCTTGGCCTCCCCTAAGTACTAGGATTGCAGGTGTGAGCCCCTGGTCCGGCCTCAAAATCTGCAACTTCTTAAGCATCAATATGATCTTCAGATTTGGGATGAACCAGTAAGTATAAAGCAAAACTCTACAAAATCCAAAAGCAATCTAAAATACAACATTTTCTTTTCTTTTCTGAGACAGAGTCTTACTTTTTGTCACCCTTGGTAGAGTGCTGTGGCGTCACAGCTCACAGAAACCTCAAACTCTTGGGCTTAAGCAAGTCTTGCCTCAGCCTCCCAAGTAGCTGGGACTATAGGTGCCTGCCACAATGCCTGGCTTTTCCTTTTTAGAGATGAGGACTTGCTCTGGCTCAGGCTGGTCTCGATCTTGTGAGCTCAGGCAATCCTCCAGCCTCAGCCTCCCAGAGTGCCAGGATTACAGGCATGAGCCACCATTCCTAGCCCCAACACACTCTCTTCCCAAGCATTTTAAATAACGTATACTCTATGTGGAGTAATACAGCAAACAAAATTCTGAATGAAAACATAATTTGAAATGTTACTGAATTACCTTTATAGAATCTGTCTTATAAAATTAAAATCAAATACTTGCACGCAACAGGATGACTGTTATGTTTACCTTGAAGTCCATTAAGGAGGATAGAAGTAATTTCTATGGATTTAATATGAGCTGTATCAGAATTTTTGGTATCAGTAAGATCCAGTTTAGATACCATTTCAGGAGATGAATTTGTCTGAAATGGTGGTTTTGACAAGCGCCGAAGTTTACAGTTTTTCGGAGAGTATTTTTCATCTTTGTCTTTTTCTTTGTCTAATTTATTCTAGGTTAAGGAAAAAAAGTATTCATGTTAGCTATAATTTATCATGAAGCATTTATTAGTAACAATGTTAATACACATTTTAAAACTCAAAGCTACAGAATATATTGTTAACTACTGAACATAAAAAGAATATAAAAAGCCTCTCAAAACAGTGAAAGATTTTTAAAAGTTTTTTAACAAATTACTACAAGATGAGCTAAAATATTTTATATTTATAATGTATTTTAATAGCAGGAAACAAATTAGTAATCTGTCAGTTAAGACCAGCAAATCTATGTACCACTAATAACTGGGGTTACAAATTCTTTAAAATTAAGTAATAACAGGTTTATAAATATTCACTAAAAAAAGGAAACATAATTGCAATCTGGTCATTTTAAAATCCCTAATAATCTTACTATAAAATGTGGGTTGGCAATGACTAAATTCCAAGTACTTTTGTAATGTTAAATCACTGACTTACTATATAACTGACAGATTAATGTTTCAGAGGAAATGAGAATTTTTTTCAAATTCTCTACTTACATAAAGATAGAAGAGTAGAGACCAACTAATATATCTCCTGGAAAACTATTCTTAAAATATTTAAAAATAATTTACAGAAAAAATAATGCAGATACTCACTGAAGCAGGAGTTAGCAGTAAATAATTTGAAAGTGTTGTGTTTATATACACACATACATAGTATATATAACCCACTAAATGTGAATGACTATGTTCACAATCCTCCTAAGGATGGCACACAGCTAGTCCCACTCCAGATGCCTAGTCCTTAGTGTAGTGGTTGTTCAGGTGTGGCCCCTGACCCAGCCACATTAGCATCTTCTGGGAACTTTCTAGAAATGCAAACTATTGGAATCAACCTCCAATCGAGTCAATCTGAGATACTAGGGAGGAGCCAAACAAATCTCTCAGGTGATTATGATACACGGCTCAAGGATGAGAGCCACGGCCTTAGGACATGTCGGCTTAATTCTCAGAATGGATGGGAAAGGCTGGTGTGTAGGTAGGTCTCCACAACCAGTCAAAGATTAGTTTTCCAATTTAACTGCTGTCGCCAGCCTTTTTACCACTTCCCTTTATCACAGAGGTCATAATCTATACCAGGGGTCCTCAAACTTTTTTTTTTTTTCTTTTTGAGACAGAGCCTCAAGCTGTCCCCCTGGGTAGAGTGCCATGGCATCACAGCTCACAGCAACCTCCAAGTCCTGGGCTCAAGCGAGTCTCCTGCCTCAGCCTCCCAAGTAGCTGGGCCTACAGGCACCCGCCACAACGCCCAGCCACTTTTTGGTTGCAGCCATCATTGTTGTTTGGCGGGCCTGGGCTGGGGATTTGAACCTGCCACCTAGGTGTACGTGGCTGGCGCCTTAGCAGCTTGAGCCACAGGTGCCGAGCCCTCAAACTTTTTAAACAGGGGGCCAGTTCACTGTCCCTCAGACCGTTGGAGGGCTGGACTGTGGGCCCCGGGACAAGTTGGCTGCTAAGCAGGACAGGCAGCGGCAGTAAAAACACCTGGTGGGCTGGATAAATGTCCTAGGTGGGCTGCATGTGACCCACAGGCCGTAGTTTGAGGACACCTGATCTGTACCACGCATGCTGAAGGTAGTGAAGTCCAGGCCAGTCCAAGTTTAATGGCTGTCAGAGCCTCTCTAACAGTGGCTGCCAGCATGCCATGAAGACATGAGGGAGAGATGTTTCATGTATCAGAACAATATCTAACACTATCTTTTCAAAAATTCACATGTCTCTTCACATAACCAGGAACTTTTATATCCCTATGAAAGGGCTCAGAACTGAACAGAAACAAATACTTAGGAAAAAACTCTGTACATATATCCTAATATTGCTTCTCCCAACCCCTATCCTCTCCTGTATCTTAGAAATACTACTCTAAAACTTCCATGTGTAAAAATATTGGCATTCTTAGTGCTACCAGGAAAAAAAACCCAAAAAACTTCCAATAACTAAAAACAATACTAAATTCACCCTAATTTCCTTACTTTCTAGTAAAGACCAAGAGGGAAATTGAAAGTAGGTTTGACAAGTCCTGAGCTGTAGCTACTGAGTTGCTGCATAAAAAATTTTAAGACATGGACCCAATTTTATACTGTAAAAAGAATAACCATTTTAGGGTGGCATCTGTGGCTCAAAGGAGTAGGGCGCTGGCCCCATATACCCAGGCCCAGCCAAAAAATGAAAAAAAAAAAAAAAAGAAAGAAAGAAAAGAATAAACATTTTAGGAGAAAACTTTCATTATTTGGGGCCTCTAGGCTATCATTAATGTAAACAGTTCCTCACTTCGAATATGAAGACTGAATTTCAGAAGAACTATTAAGCACCTCAATTACATGTATCATTCAAAGAACATAAAAGCCACTAGAAAGATAAAAAATATTCCAAAATCCAATTAATGGTCTACTTTCTAATCAAACAGAAAGATTTAGTCTTAGAATGAATAAAAGTAACTCAACTATTATAAAAGTAACAAGTGTTCCCACGTGCTCATGAGTAAACCCCCATGTGGTCAGGTAGGGTCATGTACATATTCTAAGCCACTACCCGTAGTCAGACATGATAAACAGAAAAAGAAGAGTTGTCCAATGAAGGCTCTCCTATCCCTTCAGACACCTTTTCTTCCACAGAATGGTTTTAGAGCTATTACAATAACCCCTGTCTCCAATCCCCACTGCTTTATGTCTCCAGGTTGGGGGCAAAGGGGCAGGAAAAAGGTTGAAATAGATAAAGGAAACCTGGCTGGGTAGAATTACAGAATGTTAGGACTGAAAAAGCCTCAAACATAATTTAGTACTGTTTCTAATATATTTTTCTCAGTCTGAGAAAATTTTCAAATGCTAAACAAAATTTAGCATTTGAAAAGGAGCAATTTCAAGCAACTTCAATACTGGAAGTGACACCAAGGCACACACATTCAAATACATTATTAAGGAGAAAAAGTTATTTAATTGAGAGCTAATGATGCGTATTAACTAAGCACTTACCTTTATTTTCTTTCGGTGTTTTATCTTTGGCACATTTTTATCAGCAGGTCTTACTATTTTATCTGCTTTAATCCATTCATCATATCTAGAAAAAATGAAATTAGTATAAATATGTACAACATATACCACAGAAAGAACTATGCCATATTAAAGAGAAACTCATATACAGAATCGCAACATTTTAGAAGAGAAAAGGTACTGGAGGTCATTTTGTTCAACTTCCTGGGTTGGAGGATAAACTACCAAGGAACAGAGAGAGAGATGAAACACTTGCCCAAGGACGGACTGTTAGCTACTGACTGGGCCCGGACTAGAAAGCAAGAACTCTAGACTGCCTGAGCAGCACAGAAATTAAATCTATACAACAAATAGTGAGGGGAAGCACAATGCTTTCTACTTTTTTTTTTAATTGAGACAGAATGTTACTTTGTTGCCCTTGATAGAGTGCTGTACCATCATAGCTCACAGCAGCTTGAAACTCTTAGGCTCAAGTGATTCTTTTGCCTTAGCTTCCCTAGTAGCGAGGACTACAGGTGCGCCTGCCACAAGGCCCAGCTATTTTTTTGTTGTTGTTGTGGTTGTTTAGCAGGCCCCGGCAGGGTTCAAACCCACTAGGCCCGTAGCATGTGGCCTGGGCCCTAACCACTAAGCAATAGGCGTGCGGCCAGTTTTCTACTTCTTTTTTTTTTTTTTAACTTTCTCCTGTTCTTAAGTACCAGGTAGGCAATCTTTTCTCTATACACTCAGGAAGCTAATACGCTAGTCGTTTGCAATGGCATTGAATGATAGAAAAGCATCCTGTTACAACTTGTAGACACTGCAAAATCACCTAGAAAAAAAATGCCTGATAATAAAACACTACAAAAACATTATTCTACAATGTTTTCTAGTATTCTGAGATGCTTCCTACCTGTAAAGACCAGCTGAAAATCAATAGAGATAGAATGGCTTCTCAATTCAATGCTGATAGTCTTTAAGACTTTACAGGATATGAGTTAATAATACTATAAAAAGCAATAAAGCAATCTCTTTAGAACAAAGACTAATTCATAAAGCTAGCAAAAAGAAACATTAAGAACAAGTTAAAGGTCATTCCCTTTTTGTGTTTGAAAATTATATATTTTATTGTGGAAAATGGAAAACTCATCGATATGTTTAGAAGATGAACATCTGAAAATGAGCTTTTAAATTAAAATACTGTCATTATTAGAGATAGTAAAATGAAGTAACAAAAGAAGTAAATAGGAAGCCGAAGCTGGTGGATGACCTGAGCTCAGCAGTTTGAGACCAGTCTGAGCAAAAGCAAAACCCCGCCTCTAAAAATAGCAGGGTGTTGTGGCAGGCACCTGTAGTCCCAGCTATCCGCGAGGCTGAGACAAGAGGATCGCTTGAGCCCAAGAGTTTGAGGTTGCTGTGAGCTATGATGCTATGGCACTCTACTGAGAGCAACTACGTAAGACTGTCTCAAAAAAAAAAACAAAAAAAACAGTAAATGACATGGGTCATTACTTGACTAGTAAATTATAATATTCTTGTTCTAGGACAGGCCTGGAGGGTACCTGTAGCAACTACCAGGCAAAGTCATGTTGCTGGTACCAACTACTAACTGTAGTAAAGCTGAGAATTCAACTCCATGCAAGAGATTATGTTATGTACATGTGCTAGAAGTTGCTGAGGACCATAATGAGAATTAAAGAGAATGGAGAAAGGAAAGGAATGTTTTCCTTTCTAGGAAGGTTTTAACATAATCCCTATTTACAGGGTATCAGGCCCTTATCAAGCCATTCTCCAGATCAGGCACAGTTTATATATAAAATTACGACTGTGTTTAAAAAATAAACAAAAACTAAGACTGCATACTACATATGGCTTTTTTAAAGACATATAAATATTCTGAAAAGGCTTAAAGGAAGTGTTATTGTTCTACCATACACACTCCTTTTGATACCTACCAACATCCATCCATTTATCTATAGTACTTACCATTCCCATTAAATATCAAAAATTACATTATGCTGGGGGGGGGGGCTTCAAAGTAAAAATAAAAAATTGCATAAGCTTCAGAAAGCAATTTGGTTCCTTCCAAAATTGGGAAGATGGTGGAGAATAAAGAGAAAACAGTTCCACCCTCTGCAAGGTTCAGTGAGAACTCCTAGGAGTTGCTCTACTGAGATACAGTTATGGAAGGAAGTCAAAAGGGTCAACTTCATTTAAAAATCACCAAAATAAACTTTCTAATTTTTTATGTGATAAACTGAAGATAGTTCATACTGACTACACTTTTGCATTAGTGTTCAGTTAAAGATACAACAGTTTGTTACCTTTCTTTACCAAAGTCTGTCTGTTATGTAGTTAGTTCCATAACACATATTTTTTTTTTTTTTTTTGCTATCACTTAAAAAGCCAGTCAATTCAACTTGGGTTTTTGACAGAAACTATCCTTTAAATTAGGGGGAAAGAAAGTAGTCTTCCACTTAAGCATGCCATCGCGACACTGTACATTCATATATTTTACATGGAGCATCAAGCAAGAAAAAAGTTACTGCCTCATATTGTGTTTCTCCGAAAATAAGACCCTGTCTTATATTTATTTTGGCCAGAGCTGGGTTTGAACCTGCCACTTCTGGCATATGGGGCCAGCGCCCTACTTCTTTGAGCCACAGGCACCGCCTGGGATGTCTTATTTTTATTAAGTATAATACAACAATCTACATTTATTCAAATACAGTTAAGTCATCTTCTTCTGGAACCTGACAGGGGGAGTGGACCTTGTTGGTGGGGCTGGCGCTAGTGATTTGTGAACTCCTTTCCCCTAGCCGTTCACATGTGCACAAGAGGATGCCTGTGACCACAGTTACCACACGGGCACCAGCCCACGTGCGAATGGCTCGGAGACAGGAGGTGTGGCAGATAAAAGGTATTCCAGTCTTCCTTACCGCTCTGCGCCGAAACACCTATCACTAGATCTTATTAGGGTAGGGCTTATATTTAACAAATGCATAGAAATCCTGGTAGGGTTTATTTTGGGGGTAGGTCTTATTATTGGGGAAACACCATAGGTAAAATGTTTATTGTGATGGAGGAAGACTTCTTTATTAAGAGATTCATTACTTAGAGATAATGTTGCTTAAATTCTTTTAGGAACAAGCAAGAAGGATTATAGATATAAATAATGAAATAATGGGTATCGGCTGGGGCCCACTGCTTCAGTGTCATAGTGTACAGACGCTATATAGTGATCATTTTCTCCTCCACCCAATTATAAAATAAGAATGGTATGAAAAGACTGGTTGTGAGAAAAATGCAGTGAGTCTGAATGTGGAGTGTTGGACCAGGCAGGACACAAAAAAAGGAAAATTTTGGAATTAAATGAAACAAACTTTATAAACAGCTCTAAAATATTTGACTAGCAATAATTAAACACTATGGTCTCTGCTATTCTGAATAACAGTTTGTTTTATATTCTCTTTGAATATTCTGGATGGTTTTATGAGATTCCTGAACATTTGCTTGGCTGCATTATTTCCTGTCGGAATAAATCCCAAGGTAAATTATAGCCTATAAATATGAGCTAATGTTAGGACTCCTTTATTATATAGGTTCTTTCTATTCCATGACACTTTCTCAGTGGTTTTTATTTTTTTATTTGTTCAGGTATTCCCTATTCTAATACTATTCTCTTAGACTTTTCTTTCCTTAGCCAGATTCATACTCTTTTAATAAAGTAACATAGTATTATTATAACTTAGAGCTTTTAGAATTAGAGCATGCCTTAAAAATCTATCAATGAATTTATTTCACAGGCTAAGAAATCCCAACAATGGAAGCAACTTGACCTTGCAACCCTTACAGGCTCATGGAAAAGCACTATTTGGAGATTAGAGAAGAACAGGACATGGACTGCCTGTTGGAAGAGTAGAACACCAGAAGGAGGGTCGAGGGCATCCCAGGCCCTATTCAAACTAAGCATGGGAGGAGCAGGAGGCCAAAAGAAACCTCCCTGAAACCACACCCAGGAAGAGAAACAACAGGAGAAAAGAACATGCGAGGCTTTTGGGTGATGATGCTTTTTTTTTTTTTTTTTTT
>NW_003852511.1:4146404-4189194 GCF_000181295.1 Otolemur garnettii
GGATTCGAACCCGCCACCTTAGGTGTACGTGGCTGGTGCCTTAGCCGGTTGAGCTATAGGCGCCGAGCCTATCAATTTCTCCTTAAAGAGTTTTACCAAGTCAAGTATCTATTCACTCTTCAAAGTAGGAAGTTCAGGGATACAAAAATCTGAATAACTAAACCAAATATAAACTTTTTGGTTTTAAAATGCTTCTAAGTCTTTCCTTAGCCAACCACAAAGACATAGACACTCTGGTCCTCCTCTCAACTCTACTGGTCCCCCCCTACAGGGGCTCTTTAATGTTCTTGACTCTGCTTTAAATATCGCATGGGGAATTAGGATGTAAGAGGGCAGGGGGGTCTCTCTGCTGTGTAGGAAGAACACTAATATCATAACAGCAATTATGGGCAATGAGTCTTCAGAGAAACCACATTACTGCTAAATAGCTAGATTTCTCTCCAAGTACAATATGCCCATTACTGTCAGGTTTTATATTTAGTGATAATACAGTAGAAGAACTAGGAGAGAAATTTAATGTAAGCAGTTGGCCTATACATAAATTTCTTTGCAACTTTAGAGTTAAGCAACAGAGGTTTATGGGAATGTCTGTGAAATAACAAATAAATTTGGATTGTTGATAAAAACTATCCTGCCTTTAATTGGACTTTGCCTTTAGAAATTATGTTCAGAAGAGTAACTAGCCTCTCCATGACAAGAGAAAATTTACTTTGCCAGGGCATAAGCAAAGAGGATTATTAAATTCTTCCATTTAAAAACAATACCGTCAGGCCTGGCACAGTGGCTCATGCCTGTAATCCTAGCACTCTGGGAGGCCATGGCCGATGGACTGCCTAGGCTCACCGGGGTTGAGACCAGCCTCACCCAGAGCGATACCTCACCTCATCTCTAAAAATAGCCTGGCATTGTGGTAGGCACCTGTAGTCTTTGCTACTTGGGATGCTGAGGCAAGAAATTGCTTCAGCCCACGAGTTTGAGGTTGCATGAGCTATGACACCATGGCACTCTTTCTAGGGTGAAAAAGTAAGACTCCATCTTCAAAAAAAAAAAAAAGAAATAAAATAAAATAAAGAAAATACTGCCACTCCAGTAATCCTAGCACTCTGGGAGGCGTAGACAGGAGGATTGCTTGAGGCCAAGAGTTCAAGACCACCCTGAGCAAGTGTGAGACATGGTTTATACTAAAAATAGAAAAAATTAGTTGGTCATGGTGATGAACACTTATAGTTCCAGCTACTCAGAAGGCTGAATCAGAAGGATTGCTGAGTTTGAAGTTACTGTGAGCTATGATGATGCCACTGCACCGTAGCCCAGGCAACAGAGTGAGACTTTCTCTCCAAAAAAACATAAGGATAATATTGATTTTACAAATTACTGAAACAAATATAGGGCGGACATAACGCTTATGTGCAATTTAGTATGTCAAACTCTTGGGCTTAAGTGATTCTCTTGCCTCAGCCTCCCAAGCAGCTAGGACTATAGGCGCCCCTCCTGCAATGCCCAGCTAGGTTTTGGTTGCAGTTATCACTGCTGTTTGGCAGGCCTGGGCTGGATTCAAACTTGCCAGCTTCAGTCGATATGGCTGGTGCCCTAGCGACTGAGCTACAGGCTCTGAGTCTGTTAAACTATTTTAAATTGCACATGAAATTTACATTCACCCTGTATTAAAAACAAATACTAAGGGAACAAACCCTGTATTAAAAACAAATACTAAGGGAACAAACTAAGACTGTTAGTGATTAGCCCATACTTTTTTCAATTCAGTTAATAATACATTCATAAAAATTAAAGCAATAGAGATGGAACTAGACAAGTATCCTATCTATTATTTAACTAAAGTACTAAAGAAAGTATTTTCAAGGCATATACACAACTTATCTGAGAATGTCTCTATTAAGATCATCTAATGTTTCAACTAACAGAACAAACAGGAAAGAACATATGCAAGATCAATTCGCTTAATTTCTGAAAGTCTCAGATGTTCCCTAATTATGTAAAATGAAGCAACTGGACCAGATGATCCCTAATATGAAAAATTATAGGAGACTCCAAGACTGTAAGTATGCATGTTGACTTATTAATTCGACAAACACCTCTTAGGTACTCCGTATATAACAGACTGTGCACTAGGCTCTGGGTATTCAGCAATGAACGTAATAAACATAGATAACTCTTGCCTACAAAGAGCTTACAATTTAACAGAGACAACAACAGTGAAACAGTAATTATAGATATAATAATACAAACCTTCTGAAACTTTCTGAAAGAAGCCACAGATATTTAAATTATATAAAATATAAGTTAAAATATTCATATAAAGCTAGAAGAAACCATTCAGAGACCATATCATACTTGCTCTCACCAGAGAAAAATAGGAGTTCTAAAAAGAAAGATTTATGACTTCTTTGTTTGGATGTATTGGCAAATTATCTAAGAATTCATTTAGCAATCATGAGACAAGAAAAGAATGTTAGTTAACCAAATACACTACCAAAATGGTTGCTAAGCCCTTATCAATTAAGATTTTTGGTTCTTCTCAAACCCGGCCTTCAAAGAAATATTATCAGCATGTAAAGGCATCATCTTAGACAATTAAAAACAAATAAATAACATGCAGAATAAAGATATTTTAAAAATAATTTCATAAGACCAAACTGACATGATAGTTAAACACGTACTATTTGAAATATGTATACAGATTATTAAAAGTAAAATCTAAGGACCAGCCATTAATTTAAATAAAATATTAAAATCATTTGTAGTTTGCTTTCAGTAATCGACAGACTCATTTAATAGTTGTTCAACAATACATATTTCAGATCTTGCCACTCAATACATAAAAAAGTTACTATATGTCATATAACTAATTTGGTTTAAGAACTTCACATCTAAAGTGTAAATTTAGACTATTTTAACAAGGAAAGGAATTTTTCCCTTTTTAATAGAATAAGAAAATAAGAAAAAAGACATATAAAATAACAAGAAAATACCAAGTCATGATGAAAAGCAGCATTAGTTATTATAAACTTTATAAGCAATTTTATCAATATTTATAATTATTTTATAAATTTTAGAGTAACCTCAATTTACATATATTTTATCCTACTAAAACATCTAAAGCAAGATTTAAAAGAACCACTTATCACAATTGAATGCTTTTAGTCATGGAACCTAAAATAAAACAAAATAAAAATAAAAGCATTGTGTTACTCAAAAATTAAAATCCTAAGCGTGCTATCAACATTTCATATTTCCATTTCATACAGTACGGTTAAATCCACATGAAAGAGACAGGAATGGTATTCATCATAACTAAGAATATGACGGCAGAATGATAGAAACATGAGGGCTATAGCATTGCCATATTTAAGATTTGACAGAAAAAACTCAACAGAATGGCGTAGTCACAATATCAGTAGGTTTTCCTAAGCAATATAACTCTATGAAATGAAACAAAAATGTAAGTCTTTAGTCAAAGGAGTGCTATATGTAGCACTAAGAACACATCATAGAGCGCCTTACCATAGCTTACAAAGACCGCTGCAAATGACTAAAAACTGTGGCACTAAATGTGTACTGTGACACAGATACTAAGTTTTTAAAATACCCTAAAAAGTTTACTTTGTTAGTAAGTGATGAGTTTAGGGAATTAGTATCTGTACATAATTAGACAAAAATACTGATGTATCTACCAATCTATAAAACTGCTGAATGGAACATCTCTTGGTTTATGTTTTACATTAAATGTACCTGCCATTTTTACAAAAACCGCTGAACAGTATAGGTCTAAATTTAGTATAGTCTAGGTTGAATACACAAAGAAACAAACAGCCTATTGGAGTGAAATGAATAATTGGATGGTTCATCTTTTTTCATGAATGAAATGTTTATTTTCACTGTACCCCCAAATTACAATAAACTCAAAAGTTACTCTCATCTAAGAAAAATTTATAGATATTTACTTGGAATACACTGTCAAACGATCTTCATTTTATAGACTATTTCCCAGGGTACCTTGTGTTCTTTCTATCATTAACAGAATAGTTATTTCAAAACATATGAACCGAACTTAGTACTCTTTTATCAGTATTTCTAAACCCAATGGCATACACAAAGTATAGCAAGGATCAGGGTACAATGGGGGGAAAAAAGAAAAAAACTGAAGGACATAGCACATTCTAGAGAAAGAAGGAACAGAGAAAAAAGATGAAAAGTGACATTAAAAAATAAGAGAAAGAGAAGAAAGTTATAGGATATAAACATTTCCAATCAAATTCATTGTAATCTCTCAGCCCCAATTTCATTTCGGTTGCTAAGAGATGGGCTCTTTATATGAAATGAAAAAGGTCACAAAAAAGAACCATCATCTATGTTACATATCTGAACTCAAATTGGATCAAAGACCTAAATGTTATAGTTGTAACTATGAAGTTATTATAGACGAAAACATAGAAGACTAAACTTGGCAATGTTTTCTTGGGTATAACACCAAATGCAAAGGTAACAAAGAAATAAATTGAATTTTACCAAAATTTGAAACTTTTGTGCATCAAAAGGATACTATCAAGAGAGTGAAGACCACCCACAGAATGAGAGAAACTATTTGCCCAATATATATCTGATAATGGATTAACATGCAGAATATACAAAGAATCCTTACAACTTAACAAAACAAGCAACCAGTTCAAAAATGAGCACAGACTTGAAGAGATGTGCTGATAAGCACAAAAAAATGCTGACTCGACTCATTCAGGAAATGCAAACCAAAACCAAAATGAGATACACTTCACTGCCCCTAGAAGGCCACTAATAAATTTTGGAACAAACAAGTACTGGTGAGGATGTACAGAACTGAAACTCTGATACACTGCTGGTCAGAATATAAAATGATGTAGCCCCTGTGAAACAATGTGGGAGTTCCTCAGGAAACGAAACCCAAAGTTGTATAAATATAAATGAGTTGAGCAGAAGCTCCAATGAGAGGACTAACCCACATCTATCACCATCCCCCTTTAGACTCGGTATTTTATAGATGGCACTTTTAATTTGGATTTTAACTTCTGCTCTACTTCCATTTTGTTGTCAGGAGGTCCAATTTAGTTTAATATCCATTTAGTAATTCCCATACATCAGGTACATAGTGTTCTAGATGTGATAAGGGATATTAGGGAAATGGGTAGGAAACAGAAATTATTTTTATGTTTTAAAATGAAATGAACTTCCGTAATATAAAGTAATGTGATCATGCTATAAAAAGACTGAATAGTGAAGAAAAGGAGGAGAGAGAGTAGAAGTAGAAGCAGATGCTAAGTGGAAGTTAAAGTCCAAGAGATCAAATTCCTTTGGTTCTAGACGGGGAGCCATGCTCCCCATCCATAATCCTAGCACTCTGGGAGGCTGAGGTATGTGGATTGCTTGAGCTCAGGAGCTCAATACCAGTCTGAGTATGAGTAAGACCCTAACTCTAAAAGACTAGCTGGGCACTGTGGCTGGTGTCTGTAGTCTCAGCTACTTGGGAGGCTGAGGCAAGAGGATCACTTGACCCCAAGAGTTGAGGTTGCTATGAGCTATGATGTAGGGCATCAAAGGCAGACTCCGTCTCAAAAAGGCACTGTATCAAGGGCATCAAAGGCAGACTCCGTCTCAAAAAAAAAAAAAAAATTCCTTTGGTTGTGAAAAAATAATCTAGAAAAATTCAGTATCAGAAACATGACACAAATTAGGATTAGAAAAAAATGGAAATAGAAAGTTAAAAAAGCTAAATGGATATAAGAAGGGAAAAATAAAAAACAATTAAAAGAGAGAAAACACAGAGACAAGAAGAAACAAAACATAACTGAGAAATGATTTCTTAATTTTGAAGAAGGAAAATAAGGAAACTGGGGCAACGCCTGTGGCTCAGTGAGTAGGGCGCCAGCCCCATACACCAAGGGTGGCTGGTTCAAGCCCAGCCCCCTGGCCAAACTGCAACAAAAAAAATAGCCAGGTGTTGTGGTGGGCGCCTGTAGTCCCAGCTACTCTAGCGGCTGAGGCAAGAGAATCACCTAACCCCAAGAGCTGGAGGTTGCTGTGATGCCACTGCACCCTACTGAGGGCAACAAAGTAAGACTCTGTCTCTAAAAAAAAAGAAAGAAAGAGAAGAAAAAGGAAAACAAGTTAACAGCCGCAGCTGAAGCATGGAGAACCCAACGGAAGTGTGTCATGCAACACAGGATGAACTGGGTATAACACCACCGATAAGGGCAGGACGATGGAATTCAGCCACATGGTGTCACTCGTTATCCAGACTGATAGTTCTAGAGGCGAGGTGGGGGCCAAAGCCTGATCGGCATGTAGATAACTTTCAAATAGTTTTGCTGGATGGAAATGGCCCAATAGAAGAAGGTAGGCTCAAGAAAAGGCTTTCTTTAAGATGGGAGAAATAATCACAGTTCTATATGTATATAGGAACGATTTGGCCATATCTCTGATCAGGCAAGAAGGGATGGCATTAGAAAACAAGCTTTAGAAAGTAACATGATTACTCATCTATGGCCAAAGATGAGGATGGCGACAATGTGCCAGCAGTTCCAAGCAGAAAAGTCAATGTAATGGAAGTCTGTAGAAATTTTCTTCCTGATTCAATTTCTTTTCTTTCTTTCTTTTTTTTTTAGACAGAGTCTTACTATGTCACCCTCAACAGGTGTGCTGTGGTGTCACAGCTCACAGCAACCTCAAACTCTTGGGCTTAAGCTATTCTCTTGCCTCAGCCTCCCAAGCAGTTGGGATGACAGGTGCCCACCACAACGCCCGGCTATTTTTTGTTGCTGTTGTTTTAGCTGGCCCAGGCCGGGTTCGAACCCACCAGCTGAGGTGCATGTGGCCGGTGCCCTAACCGCTGAGCTATGAGTGCTGAGGCTTGATTCAATTTCTTAATGAGGTAAAAAGCAAGGTTACTAGCTCAAAGTAAGGATGTACAGATGTTAGAGATGTGAGGAGATAAGCAGTATGAAATTGTCTTCTAAGAAAGTAGGAGACTGGCTCGGCGCCTGTGGCTCAGGTGGCTAGGGCACCAGCCGCATACAACTAAAGTGGCGGGTTCAAGTCCAGCCCGGGCCTGCCGAACAACAATGATGGCTGCAACCAAGAGAATGGCCGGCCATTGTGGCCGGCGCCTGTAGTCCCAGCTACTTGGGAGGCGGAGGCAGGAGACTCGCTTGGGCCCAGGAGTTGGAGGTTGCTGTGAGCTGTGATGCCACAGCGCTCTGCTCAGGGGGACAGCTTGAGGCTCTGTCTCAGGAAAAAAAAAAAAAGAAAGGAGACTAAATGAAAGAAGAATATGAAGAATTAAGGACCTATTTGAGGTTCACAAGTCATGAATTTTAAATAAGAGTCATCGTGACGGAGTACTTTACTCCAACCAGAATTAGCTACACAGGTGCAGGGGAAAAAAGGAGTGTTAGATTTAATAAGCGTTCTTGTGGTTTTGTCAGACAAGTACTAGAGAGCAATAAGAAACTGAAAGAAGTGCAGAGGCAGGGGAGAGTGGAGCTTTCCATGGGACCAGGGAAGATGAGGAAACTTTCTAACTTTTCTCTACCCTCAGGAATGTTTTCACATCTATTTGAGAGTAAAGAAGTAAATATGCTGTAAGACAGTGGAATATTATTCAACTATGAGAAGGAACACATGTCTGTGTATACTGCAACGTGGATGAACCCTGAAAACACACTAATGAATGAAGCCAGACACAAAAGGCCGCACGAGTGCACGACTCCATTTATATTAAATATCCCAAACAGGCAAATCCAGACACAGAAAGTAAGTCAGTGGTTGTCGGTAGCTTTGGGAGAAGGCAGAATGGAAGTGACGCTTATGGGTTTTCTTTCTGGGGTGATGAAAATGTCTGGAAATTACATTGGGGTAATGGCTGCACAACTCTGCAAATAAAACAGACATCATTGAGTTGTCAACTTAAAAAAAAAAAAAGAAAGAAATTGAAAGAAGAACTAGAAATCAAAAAGAAGGGGTTGTAACAACTGACCAAGGAATGCCAGCAATATTAAGGAGAGGACTGAGGGCATTACAGTGGATTCAGGGTTCAATGAACTATAAATTCTGCTGGGGGAATTTCTTTGACTATACCACAAATTCTTTAGTAGGGATCATTTCTTTATATTTTTAATGCCAAGCATAGTATTTAGAACATTGTAGACATTCATCTTATACCCGCCAAATAAGGGAATAAAATTTGATAAAAAGAAACTGGATGCTAGCAAAAATGGGATTGAACACATTTATCTGTGAAAGCCTTCTACAAAGTATTTTCTTTCCCTGAGTCTTCCCTCCAAGAAAGATATAATTCACTTAGAGAAAGTAAGATATTTTTAAATGTAACTTATTTCTATTTTAAATAACATATTTAAGCATAATTTACCTTATTTTCAGTTTTCTGTAATTTCTCTTTTTTTTTTTTTTTTGAGACAGAGTTTCACTTTGTTGCCCCTGGTACAGTGCTGTGGCATCAAAGCTCACAGCAAGCTCAGAATTCTTGGGCTCCAGCGATTCTCTTGCCTCAGCCTCCCAAGTAGCCTGGACTACAGGCACCCGTCACAACACTCTGCTATTTTGTAGTTGCAGTTGTCATTGTCATTTAGTAGGCCCAGGCTAGGCTTGAACCTACCAGACTAGGTATATGTGGCTGGCATCCGACCCACTGAGCTATAGGCGCCACCTTTATGTATGTTCTCAATTTTCTAATTGATTGCTATTTTTTATAACAGTTTAAAAAGTAATTTATAAAAACAATGCGGGTGGATTGCCTGAGCTCAGGAGTTCAAGACCAGCCTGAGCAAGAACAAGACCCCATCTCTACAAGTAGCTGGGCACTATGGTGGGCACCTATAGTCCCAGCTACTCTGGAGGATGAGACAAGAGAATTGCTGAAGCCCAAGAGTTTGAGGTTGCAGGGAGCTATACCGCCCTGGTATTCAACCCCAAGTACGACTCAGTGAGACTCTGTCTCAAAACAAACAAATAAACAAAAATCCAATGAATATAGAATATTCTGAGCAGTTTAGTCCTTGGTGATCTAGTACATTCTACAAATGTTGGAAAATAGTTTTACATATGGTCACTGGTTCAGAAAAATTCTGTAATAGTATTATACCACCTGTGGTTAAAGGTCAAAGTTCTGGCTATTTCCAGTAAATTTGCTATAAGCATAAAAAAATACGTCTTTGAAGGGTGCCCATAGCTCAGTGGCTAGGGTACCAACCAGAAGTTCTGGGGCTGGTAGGTCTGATCTCGGCTTGGGCCTGCTAAACAAACAAAAAAAGCAAATAGCTGGACATTGTGGTGGGCACCTGTAGTCCCAGCTACTTGGGAGGTTGAGGCAAGAGAATTGCTTGAACCCAAGAGTTTGAGGTTGCTGTGAGCTATGACATCACAGTACTCTACCGAGGGTGACAAAATGAGACTCTGTCTCAATTAAAAAAAGAAAAAAAGTCTTTTTATTCATTGTAGTAGTAAAGAAATGGCCAAAATGCTAGCCTTTAGTGCAGAGGTCCTCAAACTTGTTAAACAGGGGGCTAGTTCATTGTTCCTCGGACTGTTGGAGGGCTGGACTGTGGGCCCCAGGACAAGTTGGCTGCTAAGCAGGACAGACAGAGGTGGCAAAAACACCCGGTGGGCCTCATGTGGCCTGTGGGCCGTAGTTTGAGGACACCTGCTTTAGTGCAATCAAGATTTACCAACTGTGAAATAGGGACACAGATAAAAATTGTCTTAAAGACTTAGACAGCATTTTAGAAAAAATACAGAAATTAATGAGAAAAATAGTATTAAAAAAAATAAGCTAGATTCTAGCCTAAGCAAGAGAGAAAGGCCCTATCTCTTCTAAAAATAGAAAAACATTAACCAGGAATTGTGGCTAGAGACTTTAGGTCCCAGACACTCAAGAGGCTGAGGCAGGAGAGTTACTTAAATTCAGGAATTTCAGGTTGCTGTGAGCTAGGCTGACGCCACAGCACTCTAGCCTAGGCAACAGAGTGACACGCGGTCTCAAAAAAAAAAAAAAAAAAAAAAGATGATCTCTTGCTTGCTGAAAGTGAAGGAGAGCAAGGAGAAATTTCCATAGCAAAGTTAAAAACTATAAATAGCCACATAAAAAATTTCCTAAATTATTCTTGTCATGAACGACTGCCACTGAAGATAAAACTATTTTCGTGAACCTCCATGCATAAATCTTAATTTCTTATTTCACATCTGTTAAGTGTAAATTTAGAGATCAAGCTGAAGATTTCCCCAAATAATAAGAAAATAGCAATACAACTGATAAGGATTTGTTGCAGCCCTTATTCAATTAGCTTCAGCCATGAAGGAACAGAAAAAAATCATTATTTATCATTAAGACACATTCTTTGGATCCTACTGCATAGAGAAATAGGAATACTGTCAACTATAAAAAAATAAATAGCTTCATCTACCGAAGAACAGTTGTTTTCTCTAAAATGTGAAGAGATCCACCCTAAGGTCTTCATAAAGACAGGAAGTTTAATTCTTTTGAAAGTTCATGGTGCACAGGCATTGAGTTATTAGAGTGCCCTGGCATCACAAGTCACAGCAACCTCAAACTCTCTGGCTTAGTGCTCCTCTTTGCCCTCAGCCTCCCAAGTAGCTGGGAGTATAGGCATCGATTACACTGCCTGGCTATTCTGAGAGACCAGGGTCTCCCTTTTGCTCAGGCTGGTCTTGAATGCCTGAGCTTAAGCAATCTATCAGCCTCAGCCTCCCGCAGTGCTAGGATTACAGGCATGAGCCACCATACCTGGTCTACAACTATGTTTTATTAACCTAGGTATCATTTTCCTTTCTATATTATTAAAGACTTAAATTCCTCATTTAAGCTCAACTCTCCCCTTATCTCCCCCCCCCATCAATATCACCACACATTTTTACTATTCTCTAAAACACAAATGCTCCTAGAATTTGTTTCATTTAGTCAATCTCTTCTTTTCTTTCTTTTTTCTAAGTATGGGGAAAGATTGAGAGCATTCCCTTTATTTTATTTATTTATTTTTTGCAGTTTTTGACCGAGGCCGGGTTTGAACCCACCACCTCCAGTATATGAGGCTGGCACCCTACTCCTTTGAGCCAGAGGCGCTGCCCTAGTCAATCTTCTCTCAACATGGGCAAGCATGATGGTTAACACCTGTAATACCAGCATAGGCAGGGGATTGAGGCCAGAAGTTCAAAACCAGCCTGAACACCTAGCAAGATCCTGTCTCTACAACTAATTTCAAAAATTAGCTGGGCAAGGTGCATGCCTTGGATTACTTGGAAGGCTGAGGCAGAAGCATTGCTTGAGCCCAGGCATTTGAGGCCACAGTGGACACCACTGCCCTCTAGCCAGGGCAACAGAGCATAACCCTGCCAAATCTTTTCTTAACAAAACAGAAAGCTGTTTTATGTTGTTGTTGTTGTTTGTTTGTTTTAGACAGAGTTTCACTTTGTTTTTATTTATTTAGTTTTTTTTTTTAGACAGAGTCTTATTATGTTGCCCTCGGTAGAGTGCCATGGTGACACAGCTCACAGCAATCTCAAACTCTTGGGCTTAAGCAAACTCTCTTGCTTCCAAGCAAGCAATTCTCTCTCCTTCCAGGAGGCTGGGACTACAGGCACCTGCCACAACGCCCGGCTATTTTTTTGTTGTAGTTGTCATTGTTGTTTAGCAGGCTTAGGCTGGGTTCAAACCTACCAGCCCCAATGTATGTGGCCGGCACCCTAACCACCAAGCTATGGGTGCCGAGCCAGCTTGGTTATTTTTAGAGATGGAGTCTTGCTCTATCTCAGGCTGGTCTCCAACTTGTGTGCTCAGATGATCCGCTCACCTCAGCCTCCCAAAGTGCTGGGATTACAGGCAAGAAAGCTGTATTTTAATTGTGAAATATTTCATGAATGTCTCAATTCTTATACCTAATATAATGAGCTAATTAACAGAAAATAATCAGGCCCTAATTATAGTAAAAATTGGAGAACACCTAAATTCTATCCATTTATCACAGAATTTCAAATATTTTATAAAGGACAAGAGGGAAAATCATGTCTGTATGTAAACTTGCAAAATAACTAGGAAAGAAGGACTGGAAAGAGAGGTAAAAGATGTGATTCTTCTTTTGTGGGCATTTCTCAGTAATTATTCATTTTTGCTGACTCAATTTTTTTCTTCCTAATTTTAAATCAACATATTTTACATTTACATATCCTAAGCAGAAGTGGAATTCCCTCTAGACTTATATTTAATAAGATTATTTAGTAAGATTACAATGACTAAAAATCAAGAACAGGACAAATATTCTCTCTCTTTTTTTTTTTTTAATTTTCTTTTTGTTTCTTTGGCCCGGGATGGGCTTGAATCCGCCACCTCCAGTATATGGGGCCGGCGTCCTACTCCTTTGAGCCACAAGCATGGCCAGAACAAATATTTTTATAGCAGCTTTATCTAAGATCTTAAGTATCCTCTAGGCCTTCAGGTGAGGAACATCTTATACTCTACTGGCAGTAAGAAGAAGCAACAGCAGAAAGGATAAACTGCACACAGTGCTACCCTGATATCTGGAAGAACTTGTTTCAGAACAACTGCTACACTGGAGCACTGATAACAGGACTTTAAACTCCAGGACTTTGTTAATTTTGTTGATTAGAAGTAACAAAGAATGCGTTCCAAACAAAACTTCTGAACATTTCCTCATTATTTAAATTGCTATTTCCTTCCAAGCACTGGAATGAATCAGCATTGTACTTTTCTCAAAATAAGCATGGTAACTGCGTGGGCTTACTATTACTACAACACAGAGTAAAACTTTACTTTTTAGACACAGTGAATATGAGATGTCTTCTTAGTAGTGTCCCAAACAACAGAATACAATTTAACTGTACATGATGAGAACTGTATTCTTTCTTAAAGACACTAAGAAACTTAGTTGTTGTTTCACTGTGAAAAGACACCTTTAAAATTTTATGGCTAATTTTTCAAGGGCTTTACCTCTATCATAGGCTATATACAATATCAAACATTCCAAAATGGAACTAAGTTATTCTTAAAAGATAACTAAATGTCCAGATCCCAAAACTGGCTTGCCAATTTTGAATAAAATCAAAATACAAACTTCTTTTGATAAATCAAAGAAAACATATGTAAAAAAAAAAGCCTAAGTCATTGAATACAACCTAACACTGAGGTCGGTATTGTTTTCACTTCCTTAGGTCTGCAGTCCTCACAAAGTACATTCTATTTTAATCAAGCAGATTTGTTTATATTTTCAACCATATTGTTTGGAAGGTATCAATAAATTTCTGAGACTTCTGAACTAGGCTGGAATGGCAACAGCTGTCGGTGAGGAGATAAGGCCCCCTTGAAACAGAATATTTCTTAGGAAAGTCCAACTTTTTTTTTGCAGTTTTTGGCCGGGACTGGGTTTGAACTCGCCACCTCCGGCATATGGGGCCAGCGCCTTACTCCTTTGAGCCACAGGCGCTGCCCAGGAAAGTTCAACTTTTAAATCCCTGCCTCCTGAAGGAAAAACATGATGACTTAAGAAGAACACAAAGAGGTTACTATGGTTTAAAATGCAGAACAGGCAGCCAGAATTGGCTTACAGACATCAGGAAACTCCAATCCCTTTTACTTTTTCAACATTATTTCCTCTAACCTACATGTGATATGTAAAAATCAACTGTGTAGATTTCAAGACACTAAGAGTATCTTCTAAGCACTGAAAACATTAAGGAGGAAGTCATTAAGTAAGGGATTTACGTCCTAAAAACTACATTATTTTTAATATGGTACTATGACCATATTAAATAGAATACTAACAATTAGAACACTATTGAGTCCATGATTTAAAAACTTAACTTTTTAAATAGAAAAGTATTTTAACAGTGTTTTTAGGTAATAATCACTAGCTAAAACTCAAGTTACCTCACATTCCATCCGCAGTAATGCACCAAGTAAAGGACCTCTCCACCTTCGACATCAGAATCTTTAATACTAGCTTCATACATTTTTTGATTTTTCCCTCGTCCATACCGCACTTGGACTTTCATGCCTGGAGGGTAGCATTCAAACTCCTCTTCCTCATTGTGGTCGTCTTCGTCTTCATCCTCATCTTCCTCCTCCTCCTCCTCTTCCCCTTCTTCATCATCCTCATCTTCCTCTTTATTCGTTTCATCTCTTGAAAGGTTTAAAAAATTGCAGAGTTAATAAAAGATACTTCATAAGCTTTTCAGTTCCAAACCACACAAATTGATAAAAATCGTGGCTGTGATTGTTCCAGGAACAGCAGATTCCATGTGTATGAAATTCTCTGAGTTTCAATTTAATATTTAAAAACTAAAACTGTTTAAGATGTTTAAATGTATGGAAAAATACATTTAGAAGAAAATGAAGATTAAAAATAAGTTCATTAAAAGAAAATTTCCAACAATCAAAACAACAGAAGTTGTACTAAATAGCAAGAAACTAGTAAGGTCAACTGTAACAATTTTTTTTTTTTTGAGACAGAGCCTTACTATGTCACCCTTGGTAGAGTGCCATGGCATCACAGCTCACAGCAACCTCCAACTCTTGGGCTTAAGCAATTCACTTGCCTCAGCCTCCTGAGTAGCTGGGACTACAGGTGCCCACCACAACACCCAGCTTATTTTTTGTTGCAGTTGTTGCTGTTTATCTGGCCTGGGCCAGGTTTGAACCCATCAGCCTTGGTGTATATGGCTGGCACCATAACCACGGGCTATGCTACAGTGCTGAGCCCAACTGTAACAATTTTATTATAAAAGTGTTTCACATCTCAGTTGACAAAAGAAAAAAAAATTCATTATACTTCATTTCCAGTTTCTGACTAAAAGTTACTTTTCATTCAAATATTTCCAGCCTTGGGATGTTCAAAACAAATTTTTTACTAGCAGAAGGCTAGTGGTAGTAACTTTAAAACATGCTCCAACCAAGTTTTCTAATGTTACTAATTAAAATACTATTTTAACTTTTACAGAAACATTCTACTATTGTCACATCAACATTACATCGTTTGTTCTTCATGCTTTTCAAAGTCCGCCACAATTTCAGCTCTCTTCCACACATTGCTGAAAGTTTTCTTTGACAATCCTCTCAACTTTGTTCCAAAGTTCCAAAGAATGTGGGAGGTCATTTACAAACACATGAAACTAAAAGCCAAACTATTTTAGAAAGAGCATTACAACTATTTTGATCTTAATTAATACCATTTACTTTCTAAAACTGAGCATTCATATTATTTTTATATTGACCATGATGTCTGTATTAAACAGGGTGGAGAAAATCTTCAATTATAAATATCTCCAAGCACTGTATTTAAAAAAAAAATTCAATATAAATCTAAGACTATCCTAAGTCAGTTTTATCTGCTTTGCTGTTATGTCTGTCCTTTATACAACAGTCGTCTCTCAAAAAGACATCAATTCACAGCTAACAAACAAACACTGTAAACCACAACCACAAGACAACTCAGTAATTTTTAAAAGTTAACGGCTATAATAATTATATAAAAAGTCTTCTTCCAGTGAAGATTTCAGTTTTACATTCTCAAATGCAACCTTCTTAGAGAAAATATACTTTATCATTCCTAATTATGTAATTTTATAGACAACAAAAATAATGTATTTTTATTCTCCATTTTCCTTCTGTATACAGGGCAGGTGGGTTGGGGATAAGACTAACAGACTTGCGGAATTAAACCTGAGTTCATGAAAGTATCAAGTTTGTCTGAAATATATTACAAAGTCTACAAAGAATCTCAAGAATTATTCTGAAAGACAAACTTCCAGTCAAATGAACAGGTGTTTAAAAACTAAAACCTAAAGGAAACTGAATGCAATCTGAGATTTTAAAAATATTAACTCTGCTTTTGGAAATACATTTTAATGAAGAAATAATCTTAGTAAGGCTAAAATATCTAAGAAAATAATACAAACGGTATTATGGATGACAAATAATTATAAACAATTTTAAGTAAATGCTGTTTTATACAATAAATTAAAATACCTAAAAAATTTTGGGAAAAGATAACTACTTGCTTAAGTCATAAAATTGTATCTTTGCATATAGGGGGAAAAGAAGTATATTCTGGTAGCTGTAATAAAAGAAGTGATTTTAGTGCACTTCAGAATCACCATATAAAGGAATAAAGTCTAAATTTTAAAAAATGAAAAATAAACTCTCAACTTTAGCTTACATTAATATAACCCAGTGAGTACAACTGGTACAGTCCCAAAAGAAGCACATTTATCCTTTATTTACTCTAAAATAAAAACCTAATAAAACAAAGCAATCAAAAATTTAAAATAAAAAAATTTGCACTGAATATCCACCTCAGATATAAACCAAATGAAATTCACTGAAATAATAAACTGAAGTATAAAGAAGCAAATAACATAATTTCTAGCAATCAGCCAGAAAAAACTATTCTACTCTAAGAATTCAGAAGGTAATGTACTAAACCAGAGGGAACACAGAATTCCAAGAAAGAGAACCCCTGAAAAGTATAAAATACAAGCAACACGTACATAAATCAGTTGGTGCATATATATCACACATACAACAGGTAGTTATCTTTTAGAGAACAATGTTTTGGGAAACCAATTATAGAAGCAAGGATTTTTTATCTGAATTCACAAAGAAATAGCAAATTTTCCCCACCTGATGTTATACTCCTTACAAGGAAATAATTTTTTTTTTTAAAGCTATATTAAGTACCTGCTATGGACCAGCAACTGACCCAGGCAATTTACACATATGAACTTCTTCAATCTACCATCCCTGGACTATGGAGGAAGGACACCGAGAATTCTTGGTCGCAGTCAATTATTTAGAGAAAGTTTATATGCTAGAAAAATACCTGTATATTAATTCTTTATACTTTCTATTGCACTTATTCAATAAAACTCAGCCAATTACAGTAGCCCCCCTTATCTGCAGGGAATACATTCCAAGACCCCCCAGTAACTGCATAAAATCATAGATAGTACCAAACCTTGTATTTTCTCTTACATATACATACCTAAGATAAACTTCATTTATAAATCAGGGACAGTAAGAGTAACTATAATAATAATAAAATAGAATATGAATAATAAAAGTTATATGAATGTAGTCTCTCTCACAGGTATTGTCGTATTTTACTCACCTAATTTTTGGACCGCGACTGACCGCGGGTAACTGAAACCACGGAATGCAAAACTGTGGAAAAGGGGGACTACTGTATACAAAGTCCCAACACACGATGCTTTTAAACCATACATATCTACCATATTAGGGCAGTCACATCAAGAAAATTTTAGCTTGCAGTATGCATATATTAGTAAGTACCTATCATGCAGAAAAATCCATTTAATTGAAGAGCTAAAGAGATTAATAAAAACCTACAAAATACAATTTACTCTATAAATAAGCAAAAGGACCAACTTGAAAATTTAAGAGGAGTAACAAAGAAAACAGATTTATCACAGTGCTTTGCAAACAGCGGATGTTCCAGAAACATCAGATTCAAAAATCATATTTTCAGGCAAAATGCTGATCTTTAACTAAGTTTCTTACTGAAATAATCTCCATTAGCAGTAAGGAGTACCTCAAAATACAACTGTAACACACAAAGTATAACTGACAAATACTTTTACTATATTATCTAAACCCAGTGTTTTTTTCTTCCATGCTTGTCTGTATGAGGCCACCAAAACTTCAGAAGAACTCTAAATGGTAAAAAGTTAAATCTTTGCTAAGTTTCTCAATAGTTAAAACAGTCTCCAAGTAAGCATTAAGATACACTTCAAATATATTTGTATACACAGAAATACAACAAAGTATAATAAACCAGCACCTTTTACCATATTCATCTAAGCCCAGGGTTTTTTCCTCCTCTGTATACATGCTATGGACAAATTTCAGATAAACACTAAAATGATTAAAAACAAAACTGTCGTGCTTATTTAAATGAACCACTAACATGGAGAGGTTTATATTTTTAAAGCAGAGAAGTAAGATCAAATGTCAAAGATTAACTATAAAATCCAGGGGTCTACTAGCAGTGTAAAAATGACATTATCAAATAATCCATCATTCTAAAACGACTAAAACTAGTAAATGCTACTATCCCATTAAACAGAACAATTTTGGCCTTTTTAAAATTTTCTGTTAGTATTTTACCATTCTTATTTTGTTTAAAAAGTAAATACAACTTTCAGAACCGCTAGCCAACATACCATTTACAAAACACTAGAAGGACATCTTCCCAAGTTTATATTATCGTGTCATGGAGCAGATCTTAATGCATTAAAAAGTACTTTTCCCAAACTAAAAATTTTGTTATTTTCCATGATGAGAGCAAGAATAACAGATCAAAAAAGATGATCTTTTTCTACAAATTTACATCAGTAGGGTCTCTGAAGGAGGCAAATGCAATTTACTTAGTAAGTGCCAATCACTATATTATTTGATATTTTATTAATCAAATTTAGACTCATATACATACAAAAAGCAAATTATAAGAATTCAACTAGCCAAAAAGCATTGTAACCAAAAACAAATTTCTTACCCAGATTTTGCTTTTTCTTCTTCAGCTTCTA
The DNA here is from genome assembly GCF_000181295.1 of Otolemur garnettii. Taxonomy (NCBI): domain Eukaryota; kingdom Metazoa; phylum Chordata; class Mammalia; order Primates; family Galagidae; genus Otolemur; species Otolemur garnettii. The sequence continues at coordinate 4,165,038 of NW_003852511.1, forward strand.
CCTTTATGCTGATGGATTCATCTACCCTAGTTGTGTTATCAACGTTATCCTCCAAATTTTCATTTTCTTCTGACTTTTTAATGTTAACTTCTTTTTCCTGATCAGAATGTGTAGGTATAGACTCTAATAAATTCTTTTTACTTCCCTAGAAAAAGATCAGAGGAACTAAACCAACAAAAGTAAAATTTTTTCAGCTTAAATCGATGATCTTACTGTTAGCAACAGGAGGTACCAATCAGCATCAATAATGATAAAGTTACCAATTACTTGTAAAAACCTCCAGCCATTTTTAACACATGACACAAAAATAGTTAACAGCTATTTTGAACAGTTATTATAATCAAAATTATACAAAGTAGCACTTAATCAAAAATGTATGAATAATCGAGTATAATATACAATATATTGGTTTGTGTATAGAGGATGTAGAAAATATCCCAAAGAAGGTATTAACAATTAACAATATCTGATTTACCAGAGGGGGTTTAATGTTCTCCTTTCTTTCATTTTCGTCCTCAGTAGGCTTTTCTTCTTTTGACATCATACTCCTCTCCTCTTCAGTCTTTATTTCTTTGATCTCTGTTTCATTTTCTTCCTTAACTTTTATTTCTTTTACATTCTCACACTCCTTGCATGGCTTGTTAGTGACCTTCTCTGGCAATGCCATCTGAAATTCAATATTGGCTGACCTACAGTACTCCTCAAAACCGTACAAATATCTGGAAACACGGAGAGAAATTACATTTGATGAAAACATTTGAAAATATAACTAGAGAATTTTTATTTAATGTGTATTCTTTTCTTTTGTTTAAACTCTCAAATATTGAGCCATATTAACATTCTAATTTACTCCAATTCTTTCCAATTGTTTTAATCCAAACAAAAAATTTTCACTAAAATAAAAAACGAGGGCGACGCCTGTACCTTAGTGAGTAGGGCGCTGGCCCCATATACAGAGGGTGGCAGGTTTGAACCCAGCCCCGGCCAAACTGCAACAAAAAATAGCTGGGCATCATGGGGGCACCTGTAGTCCCAGCTACTTGGGAGGCTGAGGCAAGAGAATCGCCTAAGCCCAGGAGTTGGAGGTTGCTGTGACGCCATGGCACTCTACTGAGGGTGAGAAAGTGTGACTCTGTCTCTAAAAAATTAATTAATTAATTAAATTAAAAATGTGCTCAGGATAAAAATGTAATCATAATCTTTTTTTTTTTTTTTTGAGACAGAGTCTCACTATGTCACCTTCAGTAGAGTGCCGTGCTGTCACAACTAACAACAACCTCAAACTTGGGCTTAAGTGACTCTCTTGCCTCAGCCTCCCAAGTAGCTGGGACTATAGGTGCCTGCCACAACATCCAGCTATTTTGTTGTTGTCGTCGTCACTGTTGTTCAGCAGGCCTGGGCTGGGTTCAAACCCATAAGCCCTGGTGCATGTGGCTGGCGCCCTAGCCACTGCGCTACAGGTGCTGAGCCGAAAAGATAATCATAATCTTAAGTATAATAATATTAACAATAGTAGTGATCAGTATATTAGTTACATCTATTCATTGCACATTTCTTATATGGGAGATACTGGTTCACTTAACAGTTCTCATTTAATGAGTAATCATCTGAGGCAAGTATATCATTAACTTCCTTTAGGAGAACACTTAAATGGTCCAAAAGCACAAACAAATAATAATTGGAAGAACCAAAGCTCAAACTTGGATGTATCTGACTTCAGAACATGAGCCTCTTAAGCTCTATGTAAAGCTTGGCCTCAAAAACTTTCTTCACAGAATTTCTCATAGATCTGGCATTCACAGAATACACTTTAGAAAATGCTATCGTAGCGTGATTAGTAAAACTTCCTGATTTCTTCTTTAAAGATATAAACAGACTTAGTTGTATAGTAAATTCCATCCTACTTTCTAGGTAAAATATTGAAGATAGCCTATTGGTACACTAACTTACTTTTTATAAGCACATTTAACATTGTATCCTGCAGCTGAATTTAAGACAGGGATTCCAAGATCTTGATAGACTTGTTTCCAGACAGCTCCACTTTCAATCTAATGGACAAAGTAAAATGAAAATTCAAAATTAAAAGGTAGGAAATGCAATAACATTTTGATATATACAGCATATGTAGTATATGTTTTACATACTTACACAAAGGAATAAAATTATCAAACTCAACAAGTTCTAAACATGGTTTAGGTTTTAGTACTCTTAACAAATCTCACAAAATTACAAATGCTGAAATATTAGATCATTTGACTTCTAAATAAACCCAGTAATAGTAAAAATAAAAAATTCCAGCTCCTAAATCAAAATTTGTAAATAGGACACAAAAATTTTTAAAGGACTTATTATTTCCCATAAGATTTATAAGCTAATAAAGCAGTTAAACCAAAATTATCAAAGAACCTTTTTTATTCTATAGAATATTCTCAACTGGATAAATGTCATATATCAAGGCAATCTTAAATAATTTCTTCAGATTAGTTCAACAAACTTCTTTTCTCTATATTAGGTACCTTGAAAGGGATTAAGAATATAAAGACTATTAAGACCCCCACTCTCAAAGAGCACAAAGTCTAGTGGAAAAGACGGAGAAAGTAAGGATTTTCATCGATATAACAGCTGCACTGTGACTAAGATATACTTAACAGCAAAAAAGGAAGCCCAATGAAAAAACATGTAATTTAAAAATAAAATTAAATTTTAGGCCCAGCGTGGTGGTCCATGCCTATAATCCTAGCACTCTGGGAGGCCAAAGCAGGTGGATTGCCTGAGCTCAGAGGTTCGAGACCAGCCTGAGCAAGAATGAGACCTGGTCTCTAAAAAAAAAAGTAGCTGGGGGTTGTGGTTGGTGCGTGGGAGCATGTAGTCTCTGCTACTTGGGAGGCTGAGGCAGAGGATTGGTTGAGCCCAAGAATTTGAGGCTATTGTGAGTAATAATGCCACAACACTCTGCGGAGGATGATAAAGTGAGACTTGGTCTCAAAAATAAAGAAAAAATTTAAATTTTTTCTAAGGAGGCTACCTCTAATTTCTAAGCGGTACTTTTCATTTTCTTTTCATTATATTCTTAGATTATTAATAAACAATTTTAGAGACAGCAGATACCTGAGAAAACATGTAGGAAAATAATATCTCACTTAGGACTACAATACTTACATTATCGGTGGTACCTGTGGCTCAAGGAGTAGGGAGCCTGCCCCATATGCCGGAGGTGGTGGGTTCACACCCAGCCCTGGCCAAAAACCACAAAAAAAAAAAAAAAAAAAAATACTTACATTATCAAATCCTCCAAGTTTGTGTACAAGTCTAAACAGCTTAAAAAGATTCAAATTTCGATATCCAAGTACAGGTCGTTTATTAATAGGTGTACCTATTAGAGAAAATACAAAATATATATTAGAGACATACTATAGTTTTCATTTAAAATTTTAAAAGATTCAAGTAATGCCACTTAATATACATAGTGCAATCTATATGGGAAAAAATATCTCTTGTTAATGATACCTGCCACTAAGCCCACGTCACCTTTTAAAATTTTTTCATATAGTAATTTTTGAAAACTTATGATGATTTCATTACACTTCCTTCCTTCTGGCAAGGAAGAGAATAAATACCAAATAAAATAAAATTCCAACAAAACTGAAGATTTTAAAAATTAGAGAAATAAGTTTTGGTAGAACTAAAGAAAACACTGAGAAGGCCAGAATAGTGGCTCACACCTCTAATCTCAGTATTTTATTTTATTTTATTTTAACAGAGCCTCAAGCTGTCACCCTGGGTAGAGTGCCATGGCATCACAGCTCACAGCAACCTCCAACTCCTGGGCTCAAGCGAGTTTCCTGCCTCAGTCTCCCAAGTAGCTGGGACCACAGGCACCACCACAACACCCGGCTATTTTTTGGTTGCAGCCATCATTGTTGTTTAGCGGGCCTGGGCTGGATTTGAACCCACCACCTTAAGTGTATGTGGCTGGTGCCTTAGCCACTTGAGTCACAGGCGCCGAGCCTAATCTCAGCATTTTAGAAAGATCACTTAAGGCAAAGAGTTTGAGACCAGCCTGGGCAAAGTAGCTGTTTTTTCCTCAAAAATTTAAAAAATTAGCGGGGCATGGTAGTGTGTGCCTGTAGGCCCAGCTACTCAGCACTGAGGTGGAAGGATCCATTAAGCCTAAGAGTTCAAGGTTACAGTAAGCTATGATTGCACCACTGTCATTCCAGCCTGGGTGATAAAGGAAGACCTTGTCTCTTTTAAGAAATAAAAAGGTCGGTGCATCTTATAAGGGTACATGTGAAATTTACTAGGTATAGAATATAAATGTCTTAACACAATAACTAAGAAAATGCTGTGAAGGCTATGTTGACCAGTTTGATGAAAATATTTCAAATTGTATATAAAACCAGCACATTGTACTCCATGAGTGCATTAATGTATGCAGCTATGATTTAATAAAATATATATGTGTGTGTATGTATATATATAAATATAAATAAATGACAGCACAGATAAATGTATACAGGCATAATGTGCAGAGGACTCTGTTTAGGCTTGCCTGTGTATGAGTTTAAACTCTACTGTTTAAAATAAAGCTTCATCTATTCTGCATAGGGACACAGTAAAAAAAGAAAAAAATAATAAAAAGGTAACTGAATTTTGAGGTAACTGAATGGCAAGTGCTACATAATAAGACTTATTTTTATAGTATTTTCTTTGTGTTTTACTAATTTACTACCACCCTAAACAGTGATTCTACAATAAAGCTACAGTTTTGTTTCCGTCTAATACAGGAAAATACAGGGCAAGGACACTAAATCAAACTAATTGCTAGCAAGTGGCAGAGGAGATAACAGAGTAGCCATAGACTGCAATCTATGGCCCTTTCTAAAAAATATATGACTGGCTTACTCCTTTTCATTTTCTTTGCTTTTTCACTTTATCTTATACAAAAGCCTATGAAACGGCAACTTACTAGGCCATGCCGCCACTCACACAAAGAACTATTACAGGAATCAAAGACATTTTGTATCAAAGAATTAAACAATGCCTATGTTGTGGTAGCCCTTATCATTTAAAAAAAAAAAAAGAAGACAAACAGAGCCAATTTCTCCTCATCAGCATTACAAACATTTTTAAAACATTAATTCCCAGAATACTGTGGCTTATCATTCATTTTATTCTTCCCTTCAAGCTAGAAAGTTTTCTGCCTCTCCTCATTTCCTTTCTAGTATCGTCCCAGGAAAGGAAAAAATAGACTCTGACCAAGAAGGTAGCAGGACAGTAACCAGGCCACACTCACTGAAGGGCTCGGTTATCACTGTAAATTATTCCTCTTCTCCCAATCCTTACATGGCTTTAGCCACATTAGTTAGATTCAGTAAGCTGAGCCAAGGCTCACCTTGGGACTCTATGTCACATTCTTTCTCTATTTCTAGCTCTGTATCAATAGTTGAATTCTCTTCTTAGTTCTAGTACTGGGTCATGAGATGACTAACAACCCAGCTTAAGAATATGGTGTGTGTGTGCGCGTGTCTTTCTCTCTCTGGCATGTGCGCACACACACACAAAATGTATCAAACAGTGATTTTGTAGGAGGCTTTTTATTAAAGGTCTTGTGTGGGTACTAATAAAATGGTACTATGAGTCCCATTCTGCTATTGATCCATAATATCTCTGGGGTCCCATGAACAGGTAGAAGGATTGGCAAGACAGGACACAGGCATTAATGTGTCCATGCCATAATATTATCTATCAAAATACTATCAAATTCCTCATTCCACTTATTACATGACAGGCATTATGCTGGGTACTGGTGGTATCAGCAGCCAAAAATCCAGCCATGATGGTTCCCTTCTTTAAATTTAGCACTCTGGGAGACTGAAGTGGGTAGACTATCTGAGCTTAGGTGTTCAAGACCAGCCTGAGCAAGAGTGAGCCCCACCACACACTAAAAATAAAATAGAAAAACTGGCCAAGCGCTGTGCTGGGTACATATAGTCCCAGCTACTAGGAGGCTGAGGCAAGAGGACTGCTTGAGCCCATGAGTTTGAGGTTGCTAAGAACAATGACACCACGGCACTCTACACAGGGTGACAAAGAGTGAGACTGTCTCAAAAAAAAAGAAAAAAGAAAAATAAAAAATCCAGTCATAATACTGGTGACATGAAGCTTAATGAACAAAAATTCTTATTTTTAATGCACTGTCTGAAACCTACAACATTCGGATGGATAAAGGAGAAAACACTCACCTCTGTCTTCCATAAACTTATACAGCTGCTGTAGAAAATTCTCCCTTTCTTCTGGAAATGGTTCTATTTCTTCCTAATTTTAATCACAGAAGAAAGGATTTTTATTTTCTTCAATTAAACATTTTAACAATATAAGCATACAACAGTAAAGACTAATAATCATTAAAACATTTCAAAGGCATTTCACCAAATTAAAAATTCTTTTAATGCTAAGTCAGTCAAAACCAGGTAAGTCTAACCATTTTATACTTTATAAAGGAATGTCCTAACTAACTCAATAGTTGGAAACGCAAATTTAAATTCTCATATAAGAAACAGGACTAGTAAGATTTTTCGTGAACTTTTTGCCATATCAGAGATCTATTCTTTAAATCAAGATTACAAGATCATGAAGACCTACCCTCACTTATGGGAACATGGGTCAGGGTTTAAAATCAAAGCTGACCCTATGATTGCTCCTTAAGGAGCTACACAAGCTGTAACCACAAGTATCCTTCTTCAAATACAGTCCCACTGGATAGTGCAATACTTTAAGCTTCTATAACCCATGAAGTGGGGAACAAACTTGATCTGTAATACCTGGATTCAGACTTGGGGAAATCTGCAAGTAACAAAATAGTTTCCTGATCTATGAATTACAAAGAAGGGACCAGCTTCTTGATGCTGTGGCCCAAGGCCTGGCAGTAGGCAGCTGGAGGAAGTAACTTTCAAGGAGCAGGGTAGTAGGTAAGATTGAGGAACTCACCAATTTAATGACTTTCATCCATTCAGCAAACATTTAATGAGCACCTGTAAGTGTAAGCACTATGCTAGGTGCTGAATCAAATAAAGGAACAATAAGCTATGGAGCTTGCCATAACAGAACATGATCAGGAGTAACTGCAGAGACAATGATTCAAAATACACAGCAAGGCTTTACAGTTACTCTCGCTGAATCATGCGTATTTCTAATAGTAAGAATTAGAGTATTTAACAGATATTCTAAATAAATCAAAACATATCATTTTTTTAGAACCTCATGCATCTAATGCCATTGTTCTCCTGAGATTTGCCCTCTTATTTTAAAACCTAATACAACAAATTAAAAAGAAAAAAAGCTATGTTAACAAACTGTTCAGTTTTCTAGTTGGGAGAGAATAAATGACACCATTCATTTGCTTACGATAAATCTATTTCTCAATTTAAACACACTCCAAATATGCCAGGTTTGGGTAAGGTAGTCAAGTGTGTACAAATCTAAGGGACTCTATTTTCTAGGTACTATTTTAAGTGCCCTCATCGTACAATATTTGATTTTAATAAACTGTCAAATTTATTCCTATTCCCAAAACATTTAAGGGGAGGTTGTATTTAACTTAAGGAAATGTTTAAACTGGAGATCAGAATTGTTGTTACTAAAATAATTGTAAAACACAAATCTAAGCACTGAAAGGTCTGGCTAACGAATATTTATTGATCATCTGTTACGTTTCCCACTCGGTGACAGACACTGTGAGTTTGAATATGGGCAAGACAGGGTTCCTAACTAGGAGGAGCTCATAGATTAAAGGGGGGGAATAGACCATAGATATAAATATATATGTATGTGTACATATATACATAAATGGCAAAAAATATGTGCAAGGACCAGTAGTAGGTTAGACTAGCAAACATCAAGTGATGAATTTTTCTGAGGCGAGGGAGGGAATGGTTCACAGGTTTCCTTTTATAGAGATGACACGTAAGTAGGTTTTGAATGAGAAACAGTGGTGTGCCAGGCTGACTGACGGAGGGAAAGGAGGAGCAATAAAGGCAGAGGTACTAGGATGTGCAAAGATAAGTAGCAGCAACGTACATAATTTGATAGTGCTACAGCACTGGGGAGAGGGGGTTATGCTAAGAGACAGGATGAGAAATAAGAGGCGCGAGTTGGACCATACAGGCAGTTCTACATTGAAGCATGCCCTTTACAGTTACAAAAAGTCACTCAGGAGGGTTTCAGCAAGGGAAAGATTGTTCATTTTAGCCTTTTAAATAGAAAGCAGTCAAAGAAACAACAAAAGGAAAGCAATCAGGGAGAAGACTGAAGCAAGGTAATTTTTACACGATTATTATAAATTACACAAGGTAATTTTACACTGTTATTAGAAACCATTATACACTCTTCCAGAACAATCCTATTCCATTAATACTTTACTATAGTTAAACAGAATTTCAAAACTTACCTAAAACATTAAAAATAAATTCCCTTAAAATAAACATTAAATAAAGTCAATCTAAGGTCAAATACAGCAGCCTTCCCTATCTGTACCACTCACTTAATAAATTTTAGGAAGCTGTTCAGCAAACCACTGAAGAGTGCCAAATCTAAAGCACCGGTTACACCAGAATCTAAAACATTAGCTCTTTAATCCACGTAAATTCACAGACATCTTATTCATGATACGACTAGAACTATCCACCCATTTGTATTAGATAAAATGATGTAAGGTTCGCTACATCAAAGAGATTTTAATCTTTCCTTTTCTGATTTTGCTTTTCATACTAAATGAAAAATACTTTACACTTTTCTAGATATTTCAATAAAATATTCTGGTATAAACATTTTAAGAGTTGACAGCTGTCTACATGATAATGAAAAACATTTTAAAGTATTAGATGCAATAAGCAATCATGCAACAGTATATTTGTTTATGGTATGACCATGTTAATCACATGATAAAGCAACGCATGGCAAGAACTATCTTTGAAGTTATTAGGATAACAGTATTTAGTATTTTTAATTTCAAAAGGTAATATTCTTATCTCAAAGTAATCCAGCTGGAGGATTATAATTATCACTAACAATTTCATTGTGAGATATTTCTCATACTATAAATATTTATGTGATTAATGACTTGATGACAAACCCTAACCCACAAAAGAAATCCAACTATTACTTATAATTGTAACAGGCACCAACGTTTTTTACTTACCTCTTCTTCACTACTATTATCCTCCTTTTCTTTTTCATCATCTTCTTCTTCTTCTTCTTCTTCCTCAGCTTCACTGCTAGAGCTATCTTCTTTCAACTCAGTCTTCCAGTTAGCAGGAATAGTTCTATTTTTGTGAAATTCAAGTGCCTGATCAAAGGCTGGAAAGAGACCACAAATAAGACTACATGAACTGGAGAAATTAAAGACAACTGATTTGTCCAAAAATGTTAAGAAACAGAACTACTGGGCAGCGCCTGTGACTCAGTGAGTAGGGTACCGGCCCCACATACCACGGGTAGCAGGTTCAAACCTGACCCAGCCAAACTGCAACCAAAAAATAGCCAGGCATTGTGGCGGGTGTCTGTCGTCCTAGCTACTAGGGAGGCTAAGGCAAGAGAATCACCTAAGTCCAAGAGCTGGAGGTTGCTGTGAGCTGTGATGCCATAGCACTCTACCAAGGGTGACAAAGGTAAGACTCTGTCTCTAAAAAAAAAAAAAAAGGAAACAAAACTACTATGCTAGAGCATGATATAGTGGCTCATGCCTGTTGTACCAACAACTCAGGAGTTTGAGGAGGGAGGATTGCTTGAACCTGAGCAACACAGTGAGATAAATGGAAAAAAAAATGAAAAGAAAAAAAAAACAATTAGGTGAGAATAGTGGCACATGCCTGTAGTCCCAGCTACTCAAGTGACAAAGGTGGGACGATCTCTTAAGCCCAGGAGTTCAAGGCTGAAGTGAGCTATAATCTCACCACCGAACTCCAGTTTAGGTGACAGCAGATCGCATCTCTTAAAACAAAATAATGTAATGTGCTAATACCACTGACATTTTTATTTCCCTCTCATTCTCAGTCAACTGAAATTTATTGTTTGCTATGTAGCAGGCACTGTGCTAAGTGCTTTTTAATGCAGTAATCAATTTAATCTTACCAGTTCTACACATGAGGTGCTCATTTTACAAATGGCAAAACTTGTCACTGGAAGAATCTTATGTTCTTTTTTTTTTTTTTTGAGACAGAGCCTAAAGCTGTTGCCCTGGGTAGAGTGCCATGGCATCACAGCTCACAGCACCAACTCCTGGGCTAAAGCAATTCTCTGGCCTCAGCCTCCCAAGTAGCTGGGACTACCAGGCGCCCGCCACAACACATGGCTGTTTTTTGGTTGCAGGTGTCATTGTTGTTTGGCAGGCCTGGGTTGGATTCAAACCCACCAGCTGTAATGTATGTACCTGGCACCTTAGCCACTTGAGCTATAGGCACCAAGCCAGAATCTTATGTTCTAACAAATATGGAAGGAAAAGAGCAATTTTATTCTTTTAAACAAATATTTACCTTATCTAATAAAAGCAACTTTAACACAGATAAATCATTTAACAATTTAACCAAGAAGCAATCATGCAACATTATGATAGAGCAGTCAAAGAGCCACTGTAATAAACATAACAATACCTAAAAACTGACTATAAATGGTTTTAACTTTTTCAGTTAAACCTAAATTAAAACTATGCTAACAATTAGCTTAAATTAAAATTAGCTGAATATAATTCTCACTTTAAATACAGAAATAAAATTTCAATAATCTTGAAACAATTTACATGTTATCAGATTCAATAAATAAATACGGAAAAAGAGAAAGCATTTACATTTTAAGGTAACAAGTAACAAATGCAATTAAAGCATATTCCTAATCAATGAGAAAGACAAAATCAAAATTACTTGGATTATTTTTTCTACCATCCCAAGGAAGTTTTATTTACTAGGCAAAAGCCAGTATAGTAATAGCTGACGGTCTACTTCTTTCCCACTTTTCTAGATTATAGCCCTAATAAAAAGCTAAAAAGAGAAAAAGAGAAGAAAGTCTATATAACAAAAGACACACGGATTTATAAATCTATAAGCTACAAGAAACTAAATATGAAGGATATCATTTAAAAAATTTTTTTCAATAAAAAAATTTAATCTTCAAAAACTTCAGCAGTTTTTAAATTATTTGTAATTTATTCCAGGATTATCCTTACCTTGTTTTAATATAGCATCAGGCTTTGGTGCAGTATCACTAGTAATTTCATGGACATCTTTTCTTGGAACTGAAGTACTTTATGTTTTTAATTATAAAGGAAAAAACAAAAAAATAGATGAATTAAGAATCCAGTTGATTACATACATGGAAAGATACTGAAAATATGGTAATATTGATATTCATAAAGAAAGCAATGGCACAAGTCCCAAATAATATGCTAGGGAAGATGCCAAAATGTGAAATTATCTACAGAAGAATCTCACCTTATCGAGATATTTTATAATACAAAGATGTTCTCAAATATCAAAGAGTCTCATGCTTAAATGCAATAGTGGACTTGGTGCCCATAGCACAGTAGTTATGGCGCCAGCCACATACACCGAGGGTGGCGGGTTCAAACCCAGCCTGGGACAGTTAAACAACAATGACAACTGCAACAAAAAATAGCCGGGTGTTGTGCCGGGCACCTGTAGTCCCAGCTACTTGGGAGGCTGAGGCAAGAGAATTGCTTATGCCCAAGAGCTTGAGGTTGCTGTGAGCTGTGATGCCACAATACTCTACCCAGAACAACATAATGAGACTCTGTCTCAAAAAATAAAAATAAATAAATCCAATACTGGAAACTTTCCAATATAAGTTAAAATGTTTGGATGACAAGGTGCATAAATTGGATAAAAAAGAAAAAAAAAGTGAGAATTTGCCATCATCTTAGAATATTCATGAGAAATCAGTTTAAGAGTGAAAGAAAATGTACTGGTTTATAATGTGAATATTCTTTGAAGCATTTTTAAAGAAGTAAATTCTAGGCTCACAGACTTTTGTGGAATTTCATAGTATTAAGAGGGTCAGAGGCAACCTAATTTTTCCCCGAAAATAAGACACTGTCTTCTATCTATTTTTTCTCAAGAAGACGCACTAGGGCTTATTTTCAGGGGATGTCTTATTTTTATTAAGCATAATACAATAATCTACATTTACTCAAATACAGTTAAGTCATCATCTTCTGGAACCTGACAGGGGGAGCCCACCTTGTTGGTGGGGCTGGTGATAGTGATATGTGCACTCCTTTCCCCTAGCTGTTCGCACATGTACAATAGGACGCCTGTGACCTCAGTTATTACACGCGCATCTGAGCAAGTGCCAACGGCTGGGCTTGGAGAAAGGAGCTGTGGCAGATAAAAGGTACTTTCAGTCTTCCTTACCACTCTGCGCAGAAATGCAAGGCGTGGCTATGCAGGTATGTTGCATAGCCATGCCCATCACTAGATCTTATCATTGGGGTAAGGCTTATATTTAACAAATGCATAGGCTCGGCTCCTGTGGCTCAAGCGGCTAAGGCGCCAGCCACATAACACCGGAGCTGGCGGGTTCAATTCCAGCCCGGGCCCGCCAAACAACAACGATGGCTGCAACCAAAAAATAGCCAGGCATTGTGGTGGGCGCCTGTAGTCCCAGCTACCTGGGAGGCTGAGGCACGAGACTCACTTGAGCCCAGCAGTTGGAGGTTGCTGTGAGCTGTGATGCCACAGCACTCTACCCAGGAGGATAGCTTGAGGTTCTGTCTCAAAAAAAAAAAAAAAATGCATAGAAATCCTGCTAGGGCTTATTTTTGGGGTAGGTCTATTTTCGGGGAAACACAGTATCACATATAACACATTATTTCCTATTTTTAACTAATAAATCATCACTCAGCTTCTGTATATCTGTGTCAAACGGTCCACAAAAGCCTAAAACCTTTCCAAATACATTTTTGGCCTGTCAATTTCTTTTTATTCTATTTTTAAAATTTCAAATACAAAAGTAGATAAAATTATGCAATGAACCCCTCATGCATCCATCATTCAACTTACAATGATCACAAACTCATAGTCAGTGTTTCATTTATATCCCTACCTACTTCTTCCCACCCTAACTGGATTATGTTGAAGCAAATCTTAAACAGTATACAGTTTCAATTAGGATATTTCATTATAAATATTTAAAAGAAAATATTAAAAAATATATCATTACTGTACATTTAGAAATTAGACATGATCACTTTTTCAGCTTTACTAAGGTACAACTGCCAAAATAATATTATATAATATTAATATTATGTAATGTTAATATTATATATCATTATACATAATTAAAGTGTACAGTATAATGATTTTGCATATGTACACATTGTGAAATGAATATCACCATCTACCACCTCACGAGTTACTGTGGGAGAAGGAAAATGTTTAAGATCTACTCTCTTAGCAAACTTCAAGTGTATAATATGGTACAAGTAAGTACAGGTACCAAGCTGTACATGAGACTCTGAAAATTTATTCATGACTGAAACCTTGTACCCTTTGACTAACATTTCCCCATTTGTCCTATCCCCCCCCCCATAATTTAATCTCAAAACAGTATTTAACCTCAGTCTTCAAATTTCTCTATCTCCATTTTGTTAAAGTTGTTTCCACACTTTTTTTTCTTGTTTTCTTTTCTTTTCTTTTTGAGACAGAGTCTCACTGAGTGCTGTGGCATCACAGCTCACAGCAACCTCAAACTCTTAGACTTAAGTGATTCTCTTGCCTCAGCCTCCCTAGTAGCTGAGACTATAGGCACCCACCACAATGCCTGGTTATTTTCTTTCTTTTTTTTTTTTTTTTTTTTAGCAGGCCTGGGCCAGGTTCAAACCCACCAGCCCTAGAGCATGTGGCTTGGCACCTTAACCACTGAGCTATAGACGCCAAGCCCCACAGATTTTTTTTTTTTTGCAGTTTTTGGCCAGGGCCAGGTTTAAACCCGCCACCTCCAGTATGTGGGGCTGGCGCCTTACTCCTTTGAGCCACAGGTGCTGCCCCCCTAGATTTTTTAAAAATACATTTTCAGAACTTGAAAACACAAATATCAAAATCTTAAAATTTGATGACCTTTACAGGGTACTGAGACATGATATAGCTCAGTATAAAATATCTGGCTTCTCTAATCATATAATTCTTTTTTATTTTGAGACAGAGTCTCAAGCTGTCACCCTGGGTAGAGTGCCAGAGCATCACAGCTCACAGCAACCTCCAACTCTTAGGCTTAAGTGATTCTCTCGCCTCAGCCTCCTAAGTAGCTGGGACTACAGGAGCCCACTACAACACCTGGCTATTTTTTGGTTGTAGTTGTTATTGTTGTTTGGCAGCCCAAACTGTATGTGAATCCACAAGCTCTGGTGTATGTGGCTGGCGCCCTAGCCACTTGAGCTACAGGAGCCGAGCTTAATCATAGAATTCTTAATGAAAAACAAAAAAAAACATAGAAATTCAGAACTGAGCTCTACAAATGTTTCAAGGAAAGGGCGGTGTCTATGGCTCAAAGGAGTAGGGTGCCAGCCCCATATGCCAGAGGTGGCGGGTTCAAACCTGGCCCCAGCCAAAAACTGCAAAAAAAAGAAAAAAAAAAGTTCCAAGGAAAATCATGTTCGTAACACTTCACATAGATCTACAGTAGCCCATTTTCATCCTGACTACTGCAAACATTGAATGTTATCCAAAAAGTATCACTACAACCATTAGACATGACTTAGAAATTCCTAATTAGACAAATAAAGAATGAACCTTTAAGGTCAAAAATATATCAATAAAGATATGTTAGGTATAGCAAATTTGTCTCAAATCACCACAGGTTGTAATATGGGCGAATGTTCACGAATGAGACAGCACTGAGAGTCTGGTTTGGAAGGGAAACCAAAATGAGTAAGGAAAGACACACTGTGAGACTGACTGCTACAGTTAAGTACAAAAAACAGTCACCTTGGAAACGTTCTATTTGAAAGGTACTTTCTTTGGCGGGGGGGGGGGCAGGCAAATGTGGTCATTAGGAATAACTAATTTATCATTTAACATCCTAATTTGAAAAACAGCATTATGTTTATAAAGAGATTTCTTTTAAACCAAGAGAAATATACTTACAATTTGCCATCTTTGAAAGATCGAACAAGAATATTGTCCTTTTTTACAGCAATTTCATCACTACAATCAGGACAAACCACCTTTAAAAAAGTGTGAAACTATTATAACTAATAGCACATTTATAGTTATATAAGTACCTACTAATTAAATGCTTTTGAAAAATACTTTGAGCTTAAAGTTCAAAAACTAAATTTAGTTTGAGAATAGGCACATACACCAGAAACACATACAAGTAATTTTAAATTAGCATCCTATATTTCTATATCCTTCCAGCTCTCTAGATAACCAAGACTGTTTTTCAGCATGTGCATGGTATTGAAAGCCGAAGGATGGCTAAGACTAAACTGAAGCCATGGACCAAGTTCTAGTCAAAAACAGAAAAGTGGTAGAGCTGGGGTCTTAACTGAGGGGCTATATATAGTATGCGTAAGAGAAGGACAAGGGTGCAGAATTTCCAGAGCATCATAGGCCATAAGGATTTTTAGGATAAAATCTAAAATCTTTACAGGAAAGGAGAATGTGCCGGGTAT
Organism: Otolemur garnettii; assembly: GCF_000181295.1. Classification (NCBI taxonomy): domain Eukaryota; kingdom Metazoa; phylum Chordata; class Mammalia; order Primates; family Galagidae; genus Otolemur; species Otolemur garnettii. The sequence continues at coordinate 4,180,720 of NW_003852511.1, forward strand.
GGTGGCATGGTTTAGGCTTAGGAGTTCCAGACCAGCCTGAGCAAAAGTGAGATCCCCCATCTCTACTAAAAACAGCTGATCACTGGGGCAAGCACCTGTAGTCCCAGCTTCTTGGGAGGCCTAGGTGGGAAGAATGGTTTAAGACCAAAAATTTAAGGCTGCTGTGAGCTATGATGCCATGGCACTCTACCCAGGGTAACAGAGTGAGATTCTGTCTCAAAAATATAAGTACATTAATAAACAAATAAGGAAAACATCATAATAGATAAACCTTTTTAAGTAATACTTTAGTGCTATAAAAAAATGGGCTGGAGAAAAGCAAGAGCTGAAACAAACTAAGTTATTATGATCATGCAACAAGTGGTTGGTTGGATGTAAAGTGTGACAAATTAAAGGGATTAGAAATAGCAGAGATAACTAGGGAAGTAAAGAGATGAGAGAAAAGAGGGGACTTAAGTTTTCCGCTTTGTATAAACAAACAAGGAAATGACAGTGTCATTCATTATAAAAGAAAAAGTAACAGAGAAAGGCCATGTCTGGGTATGAGAGAGGAAATGATTAAAAAGAAACTATTATTATTTATTAAGTTTTGAAGTGTTGCAAGGACATCTAAATGGAGATCCTGAGTAGACAAAAACCTACGTCTAGAGCTCAGTATAGGGGTTTGGACTCTTAAGATATGAATTTGGGAGTTAATAGCCTAAATATCAGGGTCTAAAATTTGGGGCCTATTAGGCAAATCCATTCATTATTTTTCTCTGATGACCTAAGGGTTTCAAAAACTACATATATGTTAGTTTTGGCCATTCTAACAGTGAGCGGCACATGAGTAAATAGACTCACTCTCTCCAGTTCTGCTATAGGAATGTAATCTGTATCTTTTTTTTTTAAATTTTATTTGTTTTTGTCTTTTGTAGACATGGTGTCACACTACGTTGCCTGGGCTAGTCCAGTCCTCCTGCCTCAGGCCTCTCAAAGTGCTGGGATTACAGGAGTAAGCTGTACCTGGCCACATCCTGCATTTTATCCTGTTCACTCATGCATGTTACTGCCTCATCCGTAAGGCTCTTCACTTTGTTATCTGTGCAACTGAACCTCTAAGAGGGAAGGAAACCACCCTAAAGAGAATATATTGATGTACTCTGAACCCTGAATTACAACCTGAAAGATTGGTTAGAGATGGTGTCTTGCTCTTGGTCAGCCTGGTTTCAAACTCCTGAGCTAAAGCAATATACCCACCTTGGCTTCCCAGAGTGCTGAGATTACAGGCCTGAGTCACCACCCCTGGCCCAAAGATTACATTTTCAAAAGAAATTCTTTGAAAGAATCTTAGTGCTTTAGGAACAAAGAAATAATTATATACACCAATACCTGAAGTTTCAGATTACTCATTCATTCCAAATGCAGAAAGTTACTTAATTCTTTTAATACTCAGTTTCCTTACCTCTAAATGTGGATATATAATATTTGTAAAGGTGTTAGTACAATCCTTGCAAATAGGTGTTCAATAAATGATGGATGGATAGACTGGCAGGAAGGTACAAAGGTATTATAAAGTACTTATAGTTATTAGAACAAATAACTGTCCATGTGTTTTCATTAAAGAGCTGACATTTATTGGACACTTAATTTGTGCCAAACACTATATACTATAAGCACTGGGGATAAAGAAACATTGTACGTTCACTGAAAAGGATGCAAACAGATACCACTTGTAGACAGATAACTGTATACAAGAAAGATGCTTCTGTTCCATAATATATTATTTCTTTCTTGGTGCTTACTACTTGCTGGACTCTAGGGGTTATCTAAAACAAAGAGATAAAAGTTCAAAAGACTTACTAGTATCTGTCATCACAGTTTGAGTTACAGAAGACTTGGGACAACGAGGAAACTCTCGATAATAAACCACTGAAGGCTTCCTCAGAATCCCAAAATGACAATACAAGAAAGCAAACAGAAAATTCAAAATATTCAACATGGGATCTAAGGACTTACCAACTTTTGGAGTGAAAACATTAAAAAGTAGATAGATAAAAGAATCAAAATTGTAGGGAAAGTCAGACACTGAAGTAATGTATAATTGTAGTCATGATTATGTAGAAAATACATAAAAAGGCAAGATTAAGAACAAGGAAGCAAACACCCGGGCTCAAAAACTACCAGGAAAATGGCTCATTATGCTAGTTAACCAAGAAGGACTGTGTTCTTCTGCAGGCTAGACCTCATGATGAACTTAGGCATTTTAACACCCTACATTACACAAATTTCTACCCAAAATAGAGAGGAAAGTATAATCAACTCCCACGTATCTAATCTCCAAGATTATCAAGATTTTGCCTTTCTTGGATGACGTCAAGAGTTCTTTGTACTCGAAGATTATTTTGAAAATAATCTTCGTGGGCAATGAACAATGCTAAAAACATCTCCCTATTTTGAACCTATAAAAAACACTGGTAAAAAAAAAAAAAATCCATTGTTAAAAAAAAAAAATACAGGCTCGGCGCCTGTGGCTCAGTTGGCTAAGGTGCCATCCACATACACCTGAGCTGGTGGGTTTGAATCCAGCCCCGGCCTGCCAAACAACAATGACGGCTGCAACCAAAAAAATAGCCGGGCGTTGTGGCGGGCACCTGTGGTCCCAGCTACTTGGGAGGCAGAGGCAGGAGACTCACTTGAGCCCAGGAGTTGGAGGTTGCTGTGAGCTGTGACACCACAGCACTCTGCCCAGGGGGAGAGCTTGAGGCTCTGTCTCCAAAAAAAAATAATAATAATTAATTAATTAATAAAAAAATCCATTGTTTTCTTCATTACCTTACATAGATGAGAAGTAAACTTTTGCACTTAAACTACTCACCAATGCAGGAAACCACAGTGCTTTCTTTTTGTCCAAACTAATGTAATCCACACATACGACTTTGCCTAGTAGCTCATCAATCTGTTTCCTATCATCCTCATCTTCATCACTGGAGGATGATGAAGACTCTTCCTCTGGTCTGGAGAGAGAAAAAAATAAAAGACATTTCCATTTACCTACAAAGAATAAGCATGCCGACAGTGAATACAGTATTTCAGGACTCTTATCACATTTCCTAAACCTACAGAATGGGTAATGTAAATTTTAAATCATTTTCTGAATTTCTAAAAGAAAAAAAATAGCAAGAGTTTAATCATTAGAGAAAAATCCATTATTTTCCTTAAAATCTTTCAGATTTATTAGGTGTAATTTCAAAAGATGAAAGGGAAGATCAGGACAGAACAACTGGTCCCCAAATACTCAAAATGCTAAAGGTCCCATATTAAACAACTCAGAACTACACGAAAATACACTCAATCACAATCAAGAATAAAAAATTTCTGGAGATAGTAATTTTACATTCCCAGTACAAAGCTAACTTGAAAGAGAGGAGGCAGAGCTTTATTAACTGAGGGTTAGGTGGGTTAAGAGATCACCCCTGCGATCCTTAAATAACAAATATACATGAACTAGGCACATATAAAATGCACATATGGTTGTTTTGTATTATTTATTTATTTTGAGACAGAGTCTCAGTTTGTCGCCCTCAGTAGAGTGTCGTGGCAGTCATAGCACACAGCAGCGTCATAGCACATAGCAACCTAAACTCTTGGGTTCAAGCAATTATCTTGCTTCAGCCTCCCAAGTAGCTGGAACTACAGGCATCCGCCACAATACCTAGCTATTTTTAGTGACAGGGTCTCGCTCTGGCTCAGGCTGGTCTCAAATCTGTGAGCTCAGGCAATCCACCTGCCTCGGCCTCCCAAGTGTTAGGATTATAGGTGTGAGCCACGTGTCACCTGGCCAGTTCCTTTCAGTAATACTGAATATTGGAATAATAAATTAGAAAGATATTAACTGTCAGAAGAAAAAGTATCTGAAACCACCAGTTTGATGTTACAGGAAATACAGTTAAAAGTAAAACTATAAAGGAAAATAATAATAGCCACTAGGCCGGGCACAGTGGCTCATGCCTGTAATCCTAGCACTCTGGGAGGCCAAGGCAGATTGACTGCTTGAGCTCACAAATTCAAGAACAGCCTGATGAAGAGCAAGAACCCCGTATCTCAAGAAGGAACAAATAGCTGAGCATTGTGGTAGGTGTCTATAGTCCCAGATACTCAGAAGGCTGAGGCAAGAGGATCACTTGATCCCAAGAGTTGAAGGTTGCTGTGAGCTACAATGCCACTGCACTCTACTAAGGGTGACCAAGTGAGACTCTGTATCCAAAAAGGAAAGAAAACAAGGCAAAAATTTATTCTATTTTTTTGGGGGGGGGCGGACACAGAGTCTCACTTGGTCACCCTCAGTAGAGTGCTGTGGCGTCTTAGTTCACAGCAACCTCAAACTCTTAGACTCAAGTGATCTTCTTGCCTCAGCCTCCCGAGCAGCTGAGACTACTGGCACCCACTACAATGCCCGATTATTTTTTAGAAATGGGGTCTTGCTCTGGCTCAGGCTGATCTCGAACCTATGAGCTCAGGTGATCCACCATGCCCGGCTGAAGCTATTCTTTTGAATCTTGTTCTGTGAAAGTCTGCTATTAGTACTAAAAATAAAGATTTCTAAGAACTGGCTGCTCAAAATGACCAGAATAAGTAAAGACACTAGGAAATGTTGAGTAGATAGAACACAATGTATGTTCTTTTTACAAAATAAAACAAAATAGGCTCAGCGCCTGTGGCTCAAGTGGCTAAGGTGCCAGCCACACACACCGGAGCTGGCGGGTTCTAATCCAGCCTGGCGCCGCCAAACAACAATGACGGATACAACCAAAAAATAGCTGGGAGTTGTGGCAGGCACTGTAGTCCCAGCTACTTGGGAGGCGGAAGCAGGAGAACTGCTTGAGCCCAGAAGTTGAAGGTTGCTATGAGCTATGACACCACAGCACTCTACCCAGGGCGACAGCTTCAGGCTCTGTCTCAAAAAAAAAAAAAAAAAATAATAATAATAATAATGGCAATTATGAATTACCTACAGGGATAACAATATTTTTGACATAGTTGGCAATGACCAAGTTCATTACAAAAAAAAAGAAAAAAGATTAACTGAAAGATAAAAACTATTTAAAAATTTTAAACCTGAATCATCTATTTAGTTGATTGGAACAAATTCAATATACTCTGAATTTTTCTTTGATACTTTTCCAAAGGGATGACAATATAAATGACATCCCTTTGTATTTACATATATCAATATAAATATAAATGAAGCAAAAACTATGATAATAATGTTAAACATTTCACAGTGATATAGGGAATGTCACTACTTGATTTCAACAATTAGAGAGAGAACTTAAAGGTAGCTGAAAAACCCAACCTACCTTTATATTAGCAGAGCATAAGATTGTACAAATAAGGCACATACCTTAGAACAGTAATAACAGACTTTACAAATCTGATTTACACTTGATTTAGAAGAGATTCTCAAGGGCAATGACTTTTATCTTTTCACTTCCTAATGACTACAGAACACATCCAACTTAAAATCATAATTTTTTTTTCAAAGTAGTCACAAAAGACTTATTGAGCTAGGGCTTGTTTCTTTTTTTAAGAAACAAGATCTCACTCTGTTGTACCCATGCTGGAGTATAGCGGCCTAATCATAGCTCACTGTACCCTTTACCTTCTTGACTCAAACAATCTTCCCACCTCAGCCTCCCAAGTAGCTGGGATTACAAAAGGTAGTTTTTAAATGTTTTTCTAAAGACAGGGTCTCACTATGTTGCCCCAGCTAGTCTTAACTCCTGGCCTCACCTCATCCTCCCACCTCTGCCTACACAAGTGCTGGGAATACAGGCATGAGCCACCACACCCAGCTCAGCTAGGAGTTTATGAACACTTTTTCTTTTCTTTTCTTATTTTGAGATAGGGACTCACTCTGCTGTCTAGGCTAGAATGCAGTAGAGTCATTACAGCTCACTGTAACCTCAAACTCCTGGGTTCAAGTAATTCTACTGCCATAGCCTCCCAAGTATCTGGGCACCACCATATCCAGTAATTTGTTTTTAGTAGAGACAGGGATCTTGCTATTGTCCAGACTGGTCTAAAATTCAGGGTGGGTAGTCACCACACCCAGCCTGAACACTCTTTGTATCGTTATTATTAGCAAGCTAAAGAGCCACAATGTCAGAGATAACATTTATCAAAATTTGCGAAACACAAAGAGAAAACTGGGCTTTATGTGACAAAGCAATTTATGTCATAAAAATTCTAATTTCTTTCTTAAAACATAACAAACATGAAGACTTCAGACTCCAAAGCGTCCTATCAAAAAGAAAAATAAAAAAACCTTGCTTATAGACAAAACACCTATCCACTTTACACACTCAGAATACCATATTGTCCTCTAAAGCAATTCCCACTTCTGGACTATGTGCCTAACCTTCCTTACGTTACCTACTCATTCACTCACATTTATTATACAGCTCATTTCTTTCTTAACCTCTTTTTGGCCTGTTCTTATTTCCACAGCATTGAGAACTTCTACCTTACTATACAATTTACTTATTTCTTATGTTTATTCTTACACAGCCATCTCCCCCATGAGAAAATGTAAGCTCTAAAGATGGAGGGTCTTTATTTGTTTTTAAAGAGATAGGGTCTTACTCTGTCCCCCAGATTGAAGCACAGTGGCCCAATCATAGCTGACTGCAATCTCAAATCCCTAATCTCAAAGCAATCCACCGACCTCAGCCTCCAAAGTGCTGAGATTACAAGCATGAGCCACCATGCCTGGTTAAGACTTTTTAAATAATTGTTTTGTTCACTGGTATAACTAAAGTACCCGAACAGTGCTTGGCATAGCACAGATGCTCAATAAATACCTGCTGATGAAATAAATGAAGTGAAAAAAGATGAATTTCTTTCTACTATGTAATCCTGATTATATTTTATTCTAAAATCATAAAAGGTATGCAGTGAGTGAAAATGATACTTAACATTCTTTTAAAATATTTTCCTTTTAGAGGCAATTGCCCAAAAAACTGTTTATACAAGATACTCAACAAATGATAAACTGAAATAAATGAACATCAGAAATACTTTAAGGGAGCAAAGGCAAAACAAGAAGAGAGGCTGCTTGGTTTTTATCTTATTTCCTTCTTTTTGTTGGCAAGTTCTGTCACTTCAGAACTACTTGGTTTTTATCCAACTCTGACAGTGTCGTTTCTTTGGTGGCATGGTATACAGTGCCACACATGACACACTGTCCTATGCAAGAAAATCTGATGTCACTGGAAACGAATCTAATTACACGAAAATATTTACTATAATACACTAACAGCTGATTACTTAAAGCTGATAACACATCGTTTTAAATTGCAAATTAATTAAAAATCAAGAAAGAAGAATGATAGACAAGATGTAGGCCAAAGAACAGTATATAATGAGACGCAGAGAGAAAACTGAGGATCTGAGAAGCTCAATCTTTGAAATGCAATTCTAACTTTAATGATTATTTCAGGTAAGCCAATTAACTCAGTTTCAAACTTTATATAGTAAATTTATAATGTGTAATCAGAAAGACTGACAATGTATAGCTTCTCAGAGATTAAACCAGATGGAACATACAAACATATGCACTTAGTAAAAAGGGTTCTACTTTTCTTCTCAAGTTTTATCAAGAAGGAAACTGGAATCAAGTTCTCCTGTCAAAATAAAGCAGCAAAAAATAAAAAATTTTCTGGAATTAGATAGTGGTGACAGTGTCACAATCTTCTGAATATACTAAAACCCCATGAAACTATATGCTTCAAAAGAGCAAATTTTATGATATAAATAACATTAATTTTAAATGTGTTAAGATCTGGAGACCTTTAAATATCAAGTATGAATCAGGTGTCAGGTAAATTTTAACACTGTCACCAGGTAAAACCTATGCCCTTCAAATAATTCCTTATTAAGAAGAATCATAATAAGTCTTACTTAACTTTATTCTTTTTCTGAAGGGGAAAAAAATAACAGCAAATACACTGCTTTCCTACACTGCTTAATTGCACATAAACTTACGAGGGATTACCAGAAAAAAAAACTTTGGAGAAGAGGAGAAAAAAATATTTCCACAGTTTCAGGTATTCTATTCTTTTTTATTTCTTTTTGCAGAGACAGAGTCTCATTTTATCGCCCTTGGTAGAGTGTTGTGTTGTTACAGCTCACAGCAACCTCCAACTCCTGGGCTTAGGCGATTCTCTTGCCTCAGACTCCCAAGTAACTGGGACTACAGAGGCCTGCCATGAGGCCTGGCTATTTTTTGGTTGCAGTTTGACCAGGGCTGGGTTTCAACCTGCCATCCTTGGTATATGGGGCTGAGCCACAGTCACCACCCCAGGTATTCTATTCTTTAAGGCAGAATCAAACACAACCTCTACTCACAATGAGTAAATTGTAAGGGCAAAACTCAACCAAGTAATACACTGATTAAAAGAATCAATAACTTGCTTTTAAAAATTAACAAGCTAG
>NW_003852511.1:4189214-4192015 GCF_000181295.1 Otolemur garnettii
GGGTACCTGTAGCCCCAGCCACTTGGGAAGCTGAGGCAAGAGAATCGCTTTAAGCCCAAAAGTTTGCGGTTGCTGTGAGCTGTAACATCACAGCACCTTACCCAGAGCAATAGCTTGAGACTTTGTGTCAAAAAAAAAAAAAATGTATTTAGCCACAATACATGTATACCTGTAACATTCTGAAAATTTTGTGAAACTAGGAAGCTTTTTCACAGACTTTTAAGTAACTGAGTGAATAGATATCAAAAGATATCAAAAGATAACACAGACTTTTAAGTAACTGAGTGAATATTTTATGCCATACCCTTAGGAAAAAGTGAAAATATAAATCACAGCTAATAATCACAACAGAATGCTTTCTTATTAATAATGCCATCATACATTTTCCACTTATTTTTCTTTCTGACCAAAGTACTCAACTTTTAAATGTCATACAAGAAGAATAAGTAGGCTGGGCACCTGTTGCCTAGTGGTTAGGGTGTAGGCCACATGCTCCAGGACTGGTGGGTTTGATCCCTGCCTGGGCCTGCTAAACAAACAACAACAGAAAAATAGTAAGGCACTGTGGCAGGCACCTGTAGTCCCAGCTACTAGGGAGGCTGAGGCCAGAGAATTGCTTGAGCCCAAGAGTTTGAGGTTGCTGTGAGCTATGATGCTACAGCACTCTATTGAGGATAACAATGTAAGACTCTATCTCAATTAAAAAAATAAAGAAGTAATAGTTACATCCTAACTACTCTAAACAGAACCAAGTTACCAGCAAGCAAAGTCATAAGTCAGAGAAATTATTTACCTAGTAATTAAGGAAAATATTTTCTAAAAGATTTAAAGCATTGAGAAGAAAATGCATAACCCAAATCATAAGAAGAAAAGTAAGTGGCTCTGCAAAAAAAAAAAAAAAAAAAAGGATATATTACTACAACAATGAAGTCCTGGGAATCCTATGAAGAAATAACTTTATTTCTATCTATACAAAAATATACTTTAAATGGCAATCTGAGAACCACAGTGAAGATTTTATTCAGTGGAGTAATAGAAGAAAAATGAAGGTTAGTTAAAGCCCTTGAGATATGGGTCCAAGACTTTGTTACAGGAAATCACTATGAAGAAAGGAGAGAAAGAACTTTAATGTAACTACAGCCAGTCAGCTTTACACTGTGATGATTACACACCAAGCCAGAATAATACTGTCAGGTCCCTTGGGGCGAGAATGAGGCACCACAGTAGTGAAGAGGAAGGAAGAGCAAGTAAAACAAGATTACAGATGCAGCTGAGCTTTATTTCCTATCCTGGCAATTCTTTCTCAACCTTTTGTCTGCCTTCATACTTTGCACACGTACTACACAATCTCAACAGCAAATATCTCATTACATACAGAGAGTCTTTCTTTTGTTTTTTTTTTTTGAGACAGAGTCTCACCATGTCGCCCTTGGTAGAGTGCTGCTGCGTCACAGCTTACAACAACCTCCAACTCTTGGGCTCAAGAGATCCCGTTGCCTCAGCCTCCTGAGTAGGTGGGACTACAGGGGCCCACTACAACACCCAGCTATTTTTAGAGACAAGTTGCCCTCTGGCTCATGCTGGTTTCGAATGTGGAAGCTCAGGCAATCCACCCACCTCAGCCTCCCAGAGTGCTAGGATTACAGGCATGAGCCACTGCGCCTGGATCTAAAAAGAAATTCTTAATAGAAACAAACACTATTTTCCTTATTTTATATAGACATAGAAAATACCATAAGAATTTTTATTTCTTTGGAGACAGAGTCTCACCATGTCGCCCTTGGTAGAGTGCTGCGGCGTCACAGCTCACAGCAACCTCCAACTCTTGGGCTTAAGTGATTCTTTGGCCTCAGGCCCCCAAGTAGCTGGGACTACAGGTGCCTGTCACAATACCCAGCTTTTTGTTGTTCTTGTTGTAGTTGTCATTGTTGTCTGGCAGGCCCAGCCTGGGTTCGAACCCACCAGCTCCAGTGTATGTGGCTGGCACCCTAGCTGCTGAGCTATAGGCACCTAGCCAGAAATGTTGTTTTACTAAAAAAAGAAAAATATTGCAGTAAAAAGCAGCCCTGTCAGAGATAAATACCACTAGGCAGAATTTTTATATACACACATATAAATGCATTTTTATATATAAATGAAATCATGTTATATGGTGGTATTTCATCATGAAATTTTTTTCATATCTATATATATGATGATGGTATCTAATATTTAATTAATACTATATAAACACTTTCAGAATATGAATTCACTTAATTTTCTAAACAACTATAAGAAAAACTATAAGAAAAACTATTATCCCAATTTTATGAATAAGTATTGAGGCACATAAAGATTAAGTAATCTGCCCAACATCACACAGCAAGAAAAGTTGCAAAGGAAGATTCCACCCACACCATATGGTTCTATGCTTTATACTGTGCTAAAGAATTCAAAATTCTCTAACTAACTAATGAAATAATTTTATATTACAAATATTGTAACTCGCTGCTCTGATGTTAAAATCACAGTTAATTAAATGTTGAGTATAGTGGCCGGGTGTGGTGGCTTTGGAGGCTAAGGCAGGTGGATTGCTTGAGCTCAGGAGTTTGAGTCTACCCTGAGCAAGAGTGAGAACCTGTCTGTACTGAAAATAGAAAAAAACTAGTTGGGCATAATGGCACATGCCTGTAGTCCCAGTAACTAGGGAGGCTAAGGCAAGAAGAGCTCTTAAGCTTGGGATTTTGAGGTTGCTGTGAGCTAGGATGAGTTACTGCACTCTATTCAGGGTGACAGAGTAAGACTGTCTCCAAAAAAAAAAA
>NW_003852511.1:4192614-4210481 GCF_000181295.1 Otolemur garnettii
GCGCCCTGCCCACTGATCTGCAGGTGCCGCTCTATTTTCCTTCTTTCTATTTGCTATTATCATATCTTTAGCTTTTCCCTAATATTCCATTATATTATATAATCAAGTTTTCCTTTTTAAGAGAGACTTCCATTCCTCTATTCTGTGTTCTCTGACTGCTAGCATTTAGTGTTACTATTGCAAAGTCTGATGTCATTGTCCCAATCCTTTGCAATAAATTATTTTTCTTTGTGGAATGGTTTGCAAGTTGTTTCTTTATTCCTAGTGACCTAAAATTTCATGACTAGTTGGTCCTGTGATCCTTTGCCCTTGAGCGTCTTTTGGAGCCAAGGCACATTCATTAAAAGTAAACGGTTCAATATATAAAATAAGTTTCAGAACTGTAAGAAGCCACAAAAATTAGTAAAATAGTTCCTGCTGTCAAAAGAGATTAAAATTACCAAGAAGGGAAAGCAAACACTATGATAATAATAAGGGGTCAAATCTTATTTATGACATTAGATAGATGCAAAGAATTCAGTGGGTTCAGAGAAGAGAAAAACATGTCTGATTTCAAAGAAAGAGTGGGGGAAACAACAAAATGATTCACATCAAGTTGGAAGCAACTTCTGCTGCAATTTAAAGAATGAGCATGACAAGTGACAAGGATGGGAGGCATTAGAGACACAAAACAGCATGAACAAAAGCACGATATCAGGAAACAAGTGGTGCATGCGGGGATTATTGACTAGCTCCAAACTGACTACAGCATCAAGATACATGAAGAAAGAAACTGTAGGTAGACACGGCAATTGAGGTCGGTTGGGCATGGAGAACCTCAATTTCCCATGCTGAGGAGTCTGAAATTACTATTAGATCTGGTTAGCATTTTGCAAATTACAATTTAAAAATAACTCTTAAAACAATAATAGAAAGCAAAATGAATTCAGGTTCAACTAACAGTTATGAAAATGGACTTACATATGATTAGATCTTCTTCCTCTATTTGTTTTCTTTCCTATGACTGGAGTGCCAAAATGCTCAGGGTTGGTGAGTGGGAGCTGGTCTAATGTCTGTGGGTAAGAACATAAACCCATCAAAAGTTATTACTTTGCAAGTGCTTTCCTTTTTAAAACCAAATCATTTTAAGAATATTCACCGATTTTGAGATTAAAAGTCTCCCCCAAGGAAACCTAAAACATAACTTTCCTGAAGATAGAAAATTCTTGATTTAAAGATATTAGAATAAAGAGGAGTAAGTCCAACACTGGGGAAAAAGAAAGCAAAAAAAAATTTGGCTGATCTCTACAGATGATTCAACATCTATGTGAAGGCTGACAGGCACCTAACATAATTAAAATAAAAAACAAAACAAACACAGCTCAGTGGAAACACAAATGTGAAAGTTAAAAAACTTATTTGTTGTAAGGACCTAACTACTAGGATGGGGCCAGCTGCAGCTCCAATTTTCTTTTGTACGTAGGGAATCTATAAAACAAAATTCTAAATAATAGAAACAATTAATTACAAGATAAGCATCAATTGTTTGAAAAAAGCTTAAGTTATTTTACTGCTCAGCAAACATTTTCTGCAACAAACCTTTTTAAAAGAAGTGTAAAATCTTAGCTTTTCCATATTTAATGTTCTTCCTTTCTAATCTGCAGCATTAACATTATGCTTGGTATGAAACTAATAATAAATGAACAGTTCTTTCTTCCTCTTAACCCTTTTCTCCCTCACTGCCATCTGATAAACAATGTTTTCCAGGCAAGAACTGGTTGAGGGTTGAAGACAGAAAGAAAAAACAAAGACATTTTGGAATGATTCCCCTACTTTCTCAATATCAGATACGTCATAGATTTTTTTTTTGGTCATTTTTCTTATCTTTATTTCTTGAAAAGGTTTATGTATCTAAAACGTATCAACCCAAAGAGGCTATCTAACTAACTTAATTCTCTGGAAATCAATTCTGAGAACATGCCTACTTTTTCTTCATTTTTAAGATTTTAGACAGGTGCTATTATCTTCATCACCCCCAGAACTTTTCGTTCTAATTCATGAATACCAAGGGAACTAGAGATTCCCAGGAAAACTTTCAGTATGAAACTGAAAGTGAGAAAATATTTAGGATAAAGAGACTTCTTGAAGTTACAAACAAGTGTGGTTTAAGAAAGGCCGTCTACTGATGTAGAGCAGTGGTTCTCAACCTGTGGGTCGTGACCCACAGGAACTGCATTAAAGGGTCCTGGCATTAGGAAGGTTGAGAACCACTGATATAAAGATCAGACATCTAAACAAATTAATGATAACTTTTTTTAATGTTTAACTTTTATTGATTTATTTATTTTTATTTTATTTTATTTTTTTGAGATAGAGCCTCAAGCTGTCCCCCTGGGTAGAGTGCCATGGCATTACAGCTCGCAACCTCCAACTCCTGGGCTCAAGCGAGTCTCCTGCCTCCGCCTCCCAAGTAGCTGGGACCACAGGCGCCCGCCACAACGCCCGGCTATTTTTTGGTTGCAGCCGTCATTGTTGTTTGGCGGGTCCGGGCTGGGGATTCGAACCCGCCACCTTAGGTGTACACGGCTGGCGCCTTAGCCGGTTGAGCTATAGGCGCTGAGCCGATTTATTTATTTTTAGAGACAAGGTCTCCCCTGTCACTCAGGCTAGAGTTCAATAGCACAATTGTAACTCACTCTTAACCTCAAACTCCTGAGCTCAAGTGATTCCTCCATGTAGGCTTCCCAAGGAGCTGAAACTACAGGCACATGCCACTATGCCAGCTAATTATTTTTATTTTATTTTATTTTTTGAGACAGAGTCTTACTATGTCTCCTTTGGTAGTGGGCCATGGCATCACAGCTCACAACAGCCTCAAACTCTTGGGCTTATGCGATTCTCTTGCCTCAGTCTCTCAAGTAGCTGCGACTACAAGTACCCACCAGAACAACTGGCTATTCTTTGTTGCAGTTGTCCTTGTTTAGCTGGCCTGGGCCGGGTTTGAACCCACCAGCCTCGGTGCAAGTGGTTGGCACTGTAACCACTGTGCTACAGGCGCCCAGCCTAATTCTTTCTATTTTTATAGAGACAGTGTCTCACTATGTTGCCCAGGCTGGTCTCAGGCAATCCTCCTACCTCAGGCTCCTGAAGTGCTGAGATTATAGGTGTTAGCCACAGCACTTAGACTAAATTTTTCTTTTTTTGGAGATGGAGTTTCACTTTGTTGCCCTCCACAGAGTGCAGTGGCATCACAGCTGACTGAAACCTCAAACTCTTGGGCTTAAGTGATCCTCTTGCCTCAGCTTCCCAAGTAGCTGGGACTACAGGGACCCACCACAATGTTGGGCTATTTTAGAGATGGGGGTCTCATTCTTGCTCAGGCTGGTATCAAATTTGTGAGCTCAAGCAATCCACCCACCTCGGCCTCCCAGACTGCTGGATTATAGGTATGAGCCACCACTCCTGGCCTCGTTTTTTAAACTGATAAATTCTGAAAACAATGATGAGCTCAACTGTGAAAAGGGAAAGCACATTTATCTTTTTTGCACAATTCATTACAATGTATGTAATTTAAGATATACAGATATCTGTATATAATAACAAAGAATTTATGGTAGAGAGAAAAGGTATTAGCCATAAGGAATAACTAAAGATTGCCTCCTTCAGAAGACAAAAATCTTACCTTTCACAGGGTAAAAAAAAATCTGATCTTTCAAATTTAGTTTGTACAGAACCTAACCCCTGTTCCAATGAATCTTAAATCAGGTATTTAAAAAATATTATTTGGAGTCAAAAGCTGTCCTAAACACAATATAGGTCAAATCTAACCTCTTCAGAAATTACTTTTTATCCATGTCTAATTGTACTTCCAAAGGGTGAAAATTTTAAAATAATGTGAGTATTACTTTGGTGGTAACTACATTGTAGCACTAAATTACTATATTTCAGAGAAAGGGGAGAAAATAATTTGGATTTACTTTCTACCAAGGGCAGGTGGATTAAATGGCCATCCCCTCACAAAAAAATTAAAATTGTTGTCTTGAAAGTAGATGTCTAAATGTATTAAGTATGTTCATCATTTTGCTTGCTACAAGAAAGAAAATCTCTAACGAGGTGTTTGAGAATTACATATAGTAAATTTATTTTATTTTTTTAGACAGTCTCACCATGTTGCCCTCAGTAGAGTGTAGTGAAGTCACAGCTCACAGCAACCTCACATTCTCGGGCTTAAATGATTCTCTTGCCTCAGCCTCCCAAGTACCTGGGACTACAGGCACCCACCACGACAACTGGCTATTTTTGGTTGCAGTTGTCATTATTGTTAAGCTGGGTGGGGCCAGGTTCAAACCCACCAGCCTCGTTGTACGTGGCTGGTGCCGTAACCTCTGTGCTATAGGCACCAAGCCAGTAATTTTGAAATAAAAGACCACAGACTATCCCTAGTATGTAATAAGGAGCCAGAACAATAGGAAGCACTATCTCGGTTGTTCAATCTACATCCAGGCAATCATGAGCATCTTTTATTTCAAGGGACAGAAAACATTAGGGGCGGGGAGGGTGGAAGTTCCCCTATCCTATACCTAAAGAGCAGAAACTAGAGACTCCTACAACTTATATCAAAAGGAAAAAGAAAATTCCATAGGCCTAGGGAGGAAATGTCTATAGCTATATTGCCTAAAATGGGCTGCTAGAAATATGGAACTAGGATCTTTTCTTATCTTTCTCCACAGTTTTCAACTGCATGTAGTAATCCAGGGAGAATACAAGATGATGAATCTACTTTTGGATACTCAAATTATGAATGCTCTGTATAAAAAAATTGTCCTACAGATTAAGCAGTGGGTAACACACTAAGGTGGTTATATCTAAAACCAGTGATTTCAATGCTGGATTGAACTGACTTAAGTGCTAGTGTGATCTCTTGCCATGAGAATCTTGAATTTCAGTCTATAAGTTTTTTTTGTTTTTTTTTTTTTGAGACAGTCTCAAGCTGTCACCTTGGATAGAGTGCCATGGTGTCACAGCTCACAGCAACCTCAAACTCTTGGGCTTAAGTGATCCTCTTCCCTCAGCCTCCCAAGTAGCTGGGACTATAGGTGCCTGCCACAACGCCCAGCTATTTTTTAGTTGTAGTTGTCACTGTTGATTGGCAGACCTGGGCTGGATTTGAACCCGCCAGCTCCGGTCTATGTGGCTGGTGCCCTAGCCGCTGAGCTACAGGTGCCAAACCTGGAAGTATATAGCTTATTAATGGGATTAGCAGCCCCAAATATTGCCCATATAAAGTAGCTTTCCTCTAAAAGACCAAAGTTTTACTAATAATGATACTGAGTAGTCTTTCAAAAACGTAAAACTTTTTAAAAATATGTCAAATAAAGAGAAAAAGATAAACGATAGATTAAATTCCTCTATTGTGTATACTCTTGACCATGTCTTCCCAGAGCTCAACACACTTAAATTGTGAAATATTTTTAATTGTCTGATTAACGCTTTTTCTCCTCCAACAGATGATAAGTACCCAGGGAAAAATTCTATGTCTCCATGGCTCACTCTTGTGTTCCAGTACCTAGCAGAACTCCTGGCATATGGAAAGGGAGTTAAGGAACTGCATACTAGTATTCTAATTTCCCTCTAGCAAAATATAAATAAAATAAATACCTTCAAAGCAACAATGTAAAACTGAACCTCCTTAAAAATACAAAGGAAACTGCTTGTTTATGTCACTATACCCTTTACACTACAACTGTCTTACGAACCATTCCATCTTAAAATTCTCTTGCTAAGCCAGACATGTTGGCTAATGCCTCTAATTCTAGAACTCTGGGAAACTGAGGCAGGAGGACCACTTGAGCTCAGGAGCTCAAGAACAGCTGATTAAGAGCCAGACCCCAATTCTACTAAAATAGAAAAATTAGCCCAGTGTTGTGCCTAGTGACTGGTACCTACAGTCCCAGCTACTCAGGAGGGTGAGATAGGAACCCAGATATTTCAGGTTGTTGCAAACTGGACTAAGGCCATGGCACTCTTAACCTGGGCAACAGAGTGAGTGTCTTAAAAGAAAAAAAAAAAAAAAAACTCTCCTAGTAAAAAAACAAAATTAATTTCTTCTTCAAGAGGGTCTTGCTCTGTCAGCCAGGCTGGAGAGCAGTGGTATAGTCAAAGCTCACTGCAGCCTTGAATTCCTGGGCTTAAGCAATTCTCCTGCCTCAGCATCCTGTGTATGTAGAACTAGAAGCCACTAGGCTGATTTTTTCATTTTTTTGTAAAGACAGGAGCTCACTATGTTGCCAAGGCTGGTGTCAAACTCCTGGCCTAAAGCAATCCTCCTCTCTCAGCCTCCCAAAATGCTGGAATTATAGGTGTGAGCCACTGTGCCCCACCAGTTCTTATTTTAAATATTTATTTTTTAGTTTTTTAATTTTTTTTAGAGACATTTTAGTCTCATTTTGTCGCCCTTGGTTGTGGCATCACAGCTCACAGCAACCTCCAATTCTTGGGATCAGGCGATTCTCTTGCCTCAGCCTTCCAAGTAGCTGGGACTACAGGCACCTGCCACAATGTCGAGCTATTTTTTTGTTGTTGCAATTTGGCCGGGGCTGGGTTCCAACTCGCCACCCTTAGTATATGGAGCCGGTGCCCTACTCACTGAGCTACAGGTGCCGCCCTATTTTAGATATTTCTCTGGACCAAACAAATAAAATGCATATCTTCACTTACCAGGTGAAAAATCATATTTCAAGCCCCTACCCACTGACTGATTGTAACTGTACATATGTCCCACCTAAGAGTAATGAAATTATTTATAATAATTATACAAACTCTGGGAGAATTCTCTACTTCATCACTGTCCCTACTCCAAAGCTGTATTTCCTATATTTAAACCTTTACAATTAATCCAAGGCTTTTGTGTAGAAATTTGGGAAAAGGAGAAAATTGAGAAAAACATGGAAATTCCCTAAAACAGCTTAAATTCTTATAGAGAAAATAGGAAGGAAGAGTAACAAAAAGATCATCATAAAGCAAGAGTAAGAAAGAGAATTACAAAAAAAAAAATCAAAGGAGAAAGAGCTCAAATGTGGCTTAGAGAACTCATAAAAGATGCCATCAGGGAGCCTTTCTAATCCCCTCACAGCATGAGAAAGAGTCCAACCAGAGGAGAGAAGTAGGAAAGGACCAAGAAAGGGAGGTCTGGACCCCAGTCTGGAAGTGCCAAATAGTCTAATAAAGCACAACTAGAGAAAGTGGCAAATATGAAACTGAACAGATAAGCTGCAATCATAGCACAGAAAACCTGCCCCAAATTCTGAATTTAAGTCAGAATTCAATCATTTAGTGAAACAAAAATATTTTCAAAACACAAAACCATAAAATAAAATCTAAAGTTTAATAAGTTACTATTAAAACACTCCCCCCCCCCAGGAAACATGTTTCTAATTAGTAACTAGAAAAAAAATAAATCATAAGTTTGACTACACGATACATCATTTGGTATTTATGGACTGGACTAGAGAATGTAACTCCATTTGCATCAGTATGTCTATGTTTTAAATTATGAATTGCAAGCTGATTATAAAACTCTGTGAACCCTCCGTTCTTAGTAACACCTTTTGAGAATATGGGTTTTGCACTAGAAAGCATTGGTGTGAAATGTTAGCTCTGGCCATCATTTCCTACTCTATAAATTGGGAGGAAACTACCTCATGCTGCTACAAATATAATAATGTACATAAAACACTTGGCAAAGTCCCCGGCAATTATGAACACTTCATTTATTCATCCTGGTAACCTACCATTTATTCAGTTTCTAATATGAGCCAGGAATTGTTACATGAACTAAAAAGAAAGTGATAAAGAAGACCTATTAGGTCCTTGCCTTTATGACATATTCTAGTGAGGAAAGCAGACAATAAATAAAGAATTAAGTACCTACACATATTCTGATGTCAGGGAATACATGTTATAAAGAAGACTAATCAGCCGAAAAGGATGAAGAGGAATGGAAGGAGTGTTTTAGAAAGGGAGTCAGGCAAGTCTTCTTTAAGGAGAGGCTGTAACAATGTCAGCAGTAGCACTAAGAGACTGCTTGTTGTATCTACACATCCTTTAACTGTGACATGGTTGAAGTGGATTACAAGTCAGATAGCTCTTTTTCATGATTATTTACAAATTTTAGAAGTTGCCTCAAGATAGTAATTAAGCAATCCCACTGTGTTTTCTTTGTGGACAAATGATAAAATACTTTTAGATTAAAAAAAAAAAAACAGAACCCAGTGCTCACATACATGCCTTAAAAGGGTTCCTAGATTAACGGTGTTCTGTATAAGGAATTTTCCTGAATAACGAGTAACATGACTGAGTTGAGAAAACAAAAATATACCCCCTCAAATATAAAACACTAAGACATGTTTATTCGTTAAATGAGTACTTACTTCACTTTCAGCAAAATGCCTTTCTCCTTTCAGGCACAGTGAAGATCGTCTCAGCGTCTTCTCATCTCCATCATCAAAAACTATGAGAAAAGGTAAAAGTGGAAGCTACTGGAGGATTTTTCAAAGATTAACAAGATGATACAAATCATCATTTAATTTTTTGAGTGCAAATAGACCCACTGTTTAAGATTACATCTGTAATTTCAGTTCATATTTTGTCTTCTAATGATTAACTTGCTAGTGAAAAAGAAATAATAGACCTAAAGTGAAAACATATTCCCTGAAACAGAAAACACCAAATAAAAATAAGTTGGCAAAAAAATAATTAAATAATAATAACTAATTATCATTTAATTGGCACTTCTTAAGGTGGCAAAGGAAAGGCAAGTTTCCCTGCTAATAGATACTGACAGACTTACCTAAGAAACAGAAGATTACAAATTTATAGTCAGACCGCCCCATGTAAAAATGATTATTTTTCATTATTTAAAGCAGAGTCTCTCAAGCTTGACACAGCGGATATATTGAGGTAGGTAAAATCTCTGTTGTGGCAGGCTTGTTCTGTGCAACACAGGCTATTCAGCAGTGTCCTTTGCCTCTACCCATGAAAAGCCAGCAGCACAACTTTCCCAGTTAGAGAAACCTAGTATGTCTCCAGACACTGTCAAATGGGGAGGTGGTACAAATTCACCCTGGTTGAAAATTACTGACTTAAAGTACTAAAATGTCTACACTAACTCAAATGAAATAATCATTTCACAATATATACATATATCAAATCACCATGATGTATACTTTAAATGTATACAATTATATTACTGAATTATATCTCAATAAAGCTGAAAATTTTTCAAGCAATTAAAAATTAAAAAACTAAGATGTCCCAATAAAACTACTGTAAATCCAAAGATATGTAATATGAGCATATTTATATGATATGAATAATTGTAGGATATATTACATTCCTCAGAAATTATGGGAAAAAGAATACCTCTATTTCAAATAAAGTTATCAGGCATCAATCTTAGAAATCAGAGTTTTTGTTTAGGGCAGGCACGTTAGCTCATGCCTATAATCCTGGCATTCTGGGAGGCAGAGACAGGTAGAATGCTTGAGCTCAGGAGCTCAAGACCAGCCTGAAAAAGAGTGAGACCCCCATCTCTAAAAATAGTTAGGCAATGTGGTGGGTTCCTATACCCCAGCTACTCAGGAGGCTGAGGCAGGAGGATTGTTTGAGGTTGGTGTGAGCTATGACATCACAGCACTCTACTGAGGATAATAAAATTAGACTCTATCTCAAGGGGAAAAAAAACCTCAGCAATTACACAGCTTTTGCCTGTCAAATTTAGGTTTTTATACATTACATAACACACTACATTCTGTGGCACTGAATAAATAACTTTCAGTACATTTTTTAATGTTTTAACTAAAATACACAATGAAAGTGCCACACTTATGAGACTGACCACTATACCTAATTACCATTTATACTTACTACATAGAATTACTTTTAGTCTTACAACTTACATAAAGTCAAATATTTCCTTATGTTTCAAAAATCAAATAATTTTCCCTTCACCAGATTTTATTCTCATCCTCCCCCCAAATATAAACTAAACTTACTTATACTATTTCAAAACTCTGTCAAATTCTGACATCACCAAAGATATTTTACTAGGTGCTTACACTCCTCTCTGAGGTCATTAAACAGTAAGAATTACTGACATTTTATAAGTAATACTGAGATAATGGCTATCAATTAAAAAAGCAATCATTTCAGATGTCTGAAAAAATACATACCATAAGTAAAATAAAAAACTTATTTTTAAAACAAAAATAAAAGCATAAAGGAACTGTAGAATACATTAGAAAATGAATTTATAACAATGATTGAAGGAAGGCCTTCTTAAACAAAATTCAATACTAAAACCACAAAGTCACGACACAAAAAATGACTATATGAAAATGTTAAAAAAAAAAAAAAGAGAGAGATAAAAATAAAGCAACAGCAGAAAAATATTTGTAACTGAAGTAGCAACAAAAGCTTAATATCCAGACTATATGAAGAACTCATATATCCTAAAAACAATAAGAGAAAGACACA
The DNA here is from genome assembly GCF_000181295.1 of Otolemur garnettii. Taxonomy (NCBI): domain Eukaryota; kingdom Metazoa; phylum Chordata; class Mammalia; order Primates; family Galagidae; genus Otolemur; species Otolemur garnettii. Next base: position 4,203,127 of record NW_003852511.1, read on the forward strand.
TGATACCCAGAAGAAAAAGGAGACTAGGCAGAGTCAGCAATTCACCACAGAGAACATACAAATGAAATGATGTTCCTTTCGATAAACATACATGAAAAAAATGTTTGATCTTTCCACTAATCCTGGGAGGGGCATTTTTAAATTTTGGAAACAGGGTCTCTGTCACTGCTGCTAGAGAGAATGACATCACCACAGCTCGGTGCAACTTCCAACTTCTACCTACACTCAACTGATCCTTCTGCTTCAGCCTCTGAAGTAGTTGGGACTATAGGCACATGCCACTGTGTGGGCTAATTTTTATATTTTTTTGTAGAGACAGGGAGTCTTGCTATGTTGCTCTGGAGTTTCAAACTCCTGGCCTCAAGCGATCCACCTCAGCCCCCAAAGTGCTAGGAATACAAACATGAGTTACTACACTGGCCAGGTGGGGCATGTTAAGATAAAACTGAGATACTTCTTTTGAGTCCAAATTGGCAAAAAATTTTAAAACCTAACAAATCAAATCTGACATGGAGTAAGAAAACAAATATACTTTCTACACTGTTCACAGGAGTTTAATATAGTCTTCTAGAAAGGCAGTTTTCATCAAACACTATAGTTTTAAAAGTACATTTTCCTTCAATCTATGTCTGTTTCTTAGTATATACACAAGAGAAACCTTAGGATAATGTACACATACAAAAGACATTCAATTCAGCATTTATTTTAATAACAAGTAAACTGGCAACATCATCAGTTAAGAAAATAAATTATAGTATATCCAGTATTATGAAACATACTACAGTTAAAAGAAATTTATTATACAATGTGAATTTTTTTTTTTTTTTGAGACAAGAGTCTCACTTTGTCACCCTACGTAGAATACTGTGGCCTCATGATAGCTCAGTGCAACCTCAAATTCTTGAGCTCAAGCAATCCTCCTATCTCAGCCTCCTGAGTAGCTGGGACAACAGGCACGTGCCACAGTGTCCAGCAAGTATTTTCTATTTTTAGTAGAGTCATAGTCTTATTCTTGCTGAGGCTGGTCTCGAACTCCTGAGCTCAAGCACTCCTTCCTCATCTCAGCCTCCCAGAGTACCAGGATTACAGACATGAGCCTAGACAATGTTAGTATCTTTAATAATACTGAACTATATACTTAAAAACAATGAGGTAGGCTCAGCACCCATAATTTAGTGGTTAGGGCGCCTGCCACATACACCGGGGCTGGTGGATTTGAACAGGCCCAGGCCTGCTAAACAACAATGACAACTACAACAACAACAAAAACAGCTAAGTGTTGTGGTGGGTACCTGTAGTCCCAACTACTTGGGAGGCTGAGGCAAGAGAATTGCTAAAGCCCAAGACTTGGAGGTTGCTGTGAGCTATACATCACACCATAGCACTCTACCGAGGGTAACATAGTGAGACTCTGTCTCAAAAAAAAAAGGTAAGATTAAAAAATAAATTTCAGATACACTTAGAAGTAAAAATTGCTAGAAATTCAATTGCATGATACATTAAAGAATTTCAAATTATATTATATATGCATACATACACTTTTCAAATAATTTTTAGAAGATCTAGAAGGATAAAGAGCATTAACTAATCACATCATGGCATCAAGAGAGAAAGTGAATCAAGGAAATTTCACTTAATTTGTATTATTTAAGATAATCTTTATTTGCATAAGTGAAAATACGTTTTTAAGAAAATGTACTCTCTTACCTACTGTGTACCAACTCGCATCTGTTAATTTATTGATAACAGCTTCCTGATATGCACCATCAAGATTCTTCACTTCCACAATAGCTCCTACCTAAAATATTTTTTAAATGTTAGAAAGTTTTTAAACACAAATGAACAAACCAAAAAATTTTGTGTTTTTTTTGTTTGTTTGTTTTTTTGAGACAGAGTCTCACTATGTCACCCTTGGTAGAGTGCCGTGACGTCACAGCTCACAGCAACCTCCAACTCTTGGGCTTAAGCAATTCTCATGCCTCAGCCTCCCAAGTAGCTGGGACCACAGGCGCCTGCTACCCGGCTATTTTTTGGTTGCAGCTGTCATTAGTTAGCAGACCTGGGCCAGGCTCAAATCCACCAGCCTCGGTGTATGTGGCTAGCGCCCTACTCACTGAGCTACAGACTCTGAGCCATGTTTTGTTTTTTTTTTAAACTGAATGAATGGGGTGAAGAATGAAATAACTACTGACTTGACTTAAAGTACCACCAATGTTTTTGTACCATTAGTGAAAATGTTAACATAATGAAAAGGCAAATAATACCTAATAATATTAAGAAAACAGTTTTGTCCTTTCGACTGCCCTAAAAGAGTCTTGAGAACTTATAGGGGTGATCAGACCATATCTGGAGAACCAACATCAGTAAAATTGACTGTCCTTGCCCCATATTTCCACTCCTCTTTCAAGGAGGCTGGAGAAAGACTATGACAATTAAAAACTTGCTCAGAGGTTGCCTTAAGGGTTAGAATGTACCACTAATGACAGCCATTTCAAAGATTTTCCACTTGTTCAAGAAAATGCTAACAATTACATTTCCATGGTCTTTACAGTCATGATAAAAAATAAACCCGTTTGGGGGATTGGAGGGGTCACTTCTGAGGTTTATCTTACAAGGGTACAAGTGAATCTTTCTAAGAGCAGAATGTGAACGTTTTAAAATAATAACTAAGAAAATGACACAAAGGCTATGTTAACCAGTTTGATGGAAGTGTTTCGGAGTGTGTGTGAAAACTCCACACTTACCCCAGAAGTGCATTAATGTACACAGTTACCATTCAATAAAAAAATAAATAAATAAAAATAAAAAAAATAAATAAACATGTTCAGATGAGACTTTTAGTCCTACACAATATCCAAAAGAGGAAAGAGAACTCCATGGACAAAACTTTCATTAAATGACAAGTCAATAAATACTTGCTACAATGATTTACATTATTATTTTCACATAAACTCAATATGGAAAATGTATTGAGACCAAATGACAATCATTGCTGGTACATTTACTTCGTCTAAGAGAAACATTTATCCAAATGTCAACATTTTCTATAAGCTAATGAAAAGCTACAAATTAAGGAATAATTCAAAATCTATAGACAAAAACCTACAAATAAAAAAAGATATTTCAATAATCTTGAAATCGAAATTTTATAGACTTGCCTATTTCAAAATCAAAATGATCCCAAAGCCTAATCATATACAAAAAAAATTTTAAAGAAGAAATACCCAAAAAAGCAAACTAAACTAATGAGACCACAATCAAGGAGGCCAGAGCAATACCAGGAGAAAAAGGAGGATAAAAGCTACAAAGGAGTTGCCTTGTCGATCCCTGTGCAACACTGAGTGCGCGCTGCCAGCCCTTGGTACCTGTGGGCCTGTTCTGGGTGAACAGGGCAGGCAGGCAGTGAAGTCATCCGGTGCCGTACTTACCAGACAGAAACACACTAAGGCAAGGTGTGTATGGATAGTGAGTAAACGGAGGGCTTGAGGTTTCAATTACAGGCTGTGAGCCTGTCAGAATTTTGGGTCTGCCATTTCTGCCTATGAGACCTTGACTAAATCACTTCCCTTTGGTTTCCTCCTCTTGTAAAGAGCTAATGAGAGGATTAAATAAAATAATATGTGTGTAAGACTTAGCATATACTGAGTGCTAAATAAATTGTGGCTAACACTCTGTCCCTTTGTTATTGCAAGTCACAAACATGCATATGTAATGTTAAAGATGGACTAAACAGAAATGCTGGAAAATAATTTTTATAAGGCATGATTAAAAACAAAAAACCTTTGGAGTTTTAGTCCTCCATAGTACCTACTATATATGCAAGATAGTAATGCCTTAGAAATCCAATTAAAAGTTTAAAATTCAGCAACAAACAAAAGTTGGCAAATAAACAAATATATCTAACTCTTCAAAAAGTACAGCTTCACCAATGCAGGATTTTTCTTACCTCTACATATGTTTCTTAAATTCTCTTAGCGTTTCTTAAAATTCTCCAAATGGACTAGTACTCATGTTCAGACACTTAAAAGAGGCAAAGAACAAATAGTGGCAACTCACACACTCCCTTTAGCCTGCTTACTAAAGTAACGTAGGCTCGGAGCCTGTTAGCTCAGGGGCTAGGGAGCCAGCCATACACACCGGAGCTGGTGGGTTCAAACCCAGCCCAGGCCTGCCAAACAACAATGACAACTGCAACAAAAAAATAGCTGGGTGTTGTGACAGGCACCTGTAGTCCCAGCTACTTGGGAGGCCGAGGCAAGAGAATCGCTTAAGCCCAAGAGTTGGAGGTTGCTGGGAGCTGTGATGCCACAGCACTCTACCAATGGCGACATAGTAAGACTGTCTCAAAAAAAAAGTAAAAGAAAGTAATGTAGCATTTATTTTACTGGTTAATAAGAAAATAGGAATACACAGAAATAAACTCTCTAGTTGCCAGTATGAACACACTCATAATTTACAGCTGTCTGATGACCCTTGAAAAGTTTCATTTGCCAATAGTTGATCCAAAGAAAGAGCTCTGAGTTTTTAGATCTACATGTAACTTACATCACTAATCGCTAGTCCATGGCCTATCAATTCTGAGACAATCCAAAATTTCCATAATGGACACCTGACAAAACTAAAAGAGTAAAAGCATCACTGTTTCCTTGATGGCTAATACATCATCAGGCCACTATCATATCAGGCATTATTTAATACAAATCTCTTTTTGCTATTTATTATTTAGAGAAAACCATGTATTTTTACTTTATCAACTCAATAACAAAACAGCCAATGAATTAAAATGAAATGATGAAGTATTATTATTGTTTCCCAAACAAACATTAGAATTAATAATGAATGAATGAATTACCTTTAGTGGGCCTTTTATATGGTCATCCTGAACTTCCACTGTAGAAGAATCATGTCTAAATGTCACCTAGAGATTATAAATTTAATTAGCCACCAAAAAAAAAGAAATTCAAGCAACACAAACTTATCAATATACTATTATTTGTTTTTACTACAAGTAATATAAACTAAAAGCTGCCTAGTTTACACATGACCCCAGTCTTTGAGCTGGGCACTGTGGCTCTAACACAGTAATGTCCAAGCTGTGGCCCAAAGGCTGCATGTTGATTTTGTCAGGACATTTTTTGCTTATTTGAAGTATCAAGATAATCACAAAAAGTATGCACAGACTTTTTTTTTTTTTGGCTACTAGCTCTTATTAGTGTTTGTGGTATATTTAACGTGTGGTACAAGACAACTCTTACTCTTCCAGTATGTAGCAGAGACACCCCTGCAAATCCCAGCTACTCTAGAGGCTGAAGCAAGAGGATTCCTTGAGCCCAGGAGTTTGAGCAAAGCTGCAGAGAGCTATGATGATGCCACTGCACTCCAGCCTGGGTAACAGAGCAAGACCCTTTCTCTTTAAAAAACAAACAAACAGCAACAACAACAACAAAACAACCCAATCCCTAACTAGATTAACTGAAAAATTATTTAATAAGACAAATGCTCAGACTGTTATTTCAGTTTTTAAAAATAAAAGTAACCAGTGATATTACATCTAAATTACTCAATGTTCCACATATTTTACTTTCCTTGATAGTATCAGTTATAAGTTTAGTTGTATAATTTCTTTTCCTAAAAAAAGAGAAAGCAAGATGTGGACATCTTGGGTTACGAGGTGTACCATTCTGTGAAGGCCTATCTTACAATGAGCAGAGGCAAACATTTACTGGACAGCTAAGCATCAGCCTCAAGAATCAAACATTCAATCTCTATAACAACCTTATTATGTGGGTATAATTATTCCCATTTTGTTGATATGAAAACTGAGGAACAGAAAATATAAGTCAATGATCCAAGATCGTCCGAGTTAGTACATGGTGAAGCTAATATTCAAATGTAGTCTACCTCCAGAACCACACTGTATTCTCTATATCCATACAGAAATCAGAAAATGGGAAACCAGACAGGAAATGACTAAGTTAAAATAAAGAATACAAAATTATATTTTAAGAACCTGATAAAAATAAGATATCATCTACTATTCAGTATAGAGAAAGTTATATTCTCTAGATGGGGCAAAAGAGTTATTACAGAGATTCAACCATTAGCATCGTCTTATCAGATGTATGTGATAATCATTTTAGGAAACAGGTTCACTCACAGTCTGTGGAAGAAGATGCCTTGCAGCCACAGGATCCCAGGCATTTCTATGTCACACAAAAGCATCACTGCGCTTTATTTAAATCATGTGTTTAGGTATTTGTGTTCTTCATTTAAATTCAAATCACTTACAGATGGGGCCTAGGTCTTACGACTAGAATTTAAGTATCTTTACACAGTGCTTAGCACATAGTAAAAGATTAATAAACAAAAACTGCTGCCAGCAAGGTGGCAACGCCTGTAATCCTAGCACTCTGGGAGCTGAGGTGGGTGGATTGCCGGAACTCAAAGGGTTGACCTATAAGCCAGAACAAGACCTCATCTCTAAAAAATATCCAGGCACCGTGGTGGGAACCTGTAGTCCCCGCTACTTGGGAGACTGAGACAAGACAATTGCTTGGGCCCAAGAGTTTGAGGTTGCTGTGAACCTATGATGCCATGACACTCTACAAAGGGCGACAAAGTGAGATTCTGTCTCAAAAAAAAAAAAGAAAACTGCTAAAGAAATTAATCAACACACCTGCTGAAAATACATTAATTTTGACTCATAAACAAATTAAACTGCTTGAGAAATAAATCCCCGTATCTGCTGAGAAAATCAGTAACTCTGAATTAGAAACAAATTCTTAAAGTAGCCCAGAGAAATTTTTAGATATCCATTGTTTACAAGGCACAGATATTTTGTGCTATCAGTAGAGGCATCAGGGCCAGATACTAACAGTTTTGTTCCTTTCACTTACAGCAAGAAATGGTAGGACTATTACAACACCATTTTCCAGGTTCATTCATCACACGGGTATAACCAGCTAAAGATGCAGTTAGGTAATAAAATTTAGCCTTTTCTTTGCAGACCAAAGCATGAATCCTAGTGACACTGCTCCTGACTAAAGAAACACCTTTTCTAGCTGGCACAAACATGCTATCTACATGGCAAGCTCAACTAAGCAGACTCTCCATTAGGAAAGAGGGCTTTTATCCAATTCACATAAAGTTGTTGTAAGAGTGAGCAACAGCCCTGAAAAAGTGAGAAAATTCTTCACCTCTAGAATAGTAGTGTCAAAAAACTGAGTGCTCAGGGGACACCAGTGTGTAAAACCAGAACAGGTGATGCCACTTCAAGAGTGCCAAGTATTCAGTACCAAGCACATGGAAACTGAAGGTAGGGTGGGATCAAGACTAGCATCCTACTGATTTAGAGT
>NW_003852511.1:4210774-4213517 GCF_000181295.1 Otolemur garnettii
GGGCCCGGGCTGGGGATTCAAACCCGCCACCTTAGGTGTATGTGGCTGACACCTTAGCCGCTTGAGCTACAGGCGCCGAGCCACTCAGGAAGTTTTTTTCAACACATCCATGCATAAGAGGAAAGAGCCCAGGCATACATGCATGGGAGAAGCTCAGAAGATACTCTCCATATCTTCCACAGGAAGTACAACACCTTTACAGCCTGCTTAATTGGCATTATTAAAACCAATGATTTAAAGGGTATTTGTTAATCTAGATTATTAATCCCTAAGGACAGAGATCAGGTAACCTCAGCTACATGTTCTCCTCCTCATTCATATCTAAAAGAGTTCTGAGCAAAGGGTTTGCTACTCAATAAATCACTGATAAATGAAAAGATACCAACATTCACTTGTCCAATATTCTTCAACACTGATAATTAAAATGGAAGGAATTATATATTTTTTCTGCATTACTCAAGTACTTTAGAAATATTTTTCCAGAAGCATAAAGGACAAAGAATTAACAATTAGATGTACCTCATTTCACTGTTACCTAAGACACTATCCATGCTAAGCTGGATCCCAATTTCATGGTTAAAATGGTGATGTCTTAAAATTGACCTATGATAGTTCCAATTCTGCCACTAATTTGCTATAAGGGCCTCAGAACAATTACTAACTCTCTCCTGAGCCTCATTTTTCTTTTAATAAAATTAATCAGTTAAACAGATGACTTTTAAGGTTCTTTCCAACTCTAAAACAGTACAAATATCAAGTCCATAGTAAAATGGCATTCAAAATACCAACTGTGATAATCTAATTTCCTTCCAATTGGAATACTTTAAAAATCATGAAAAATGCTTTGTTTGGGGATATTTTTACAACTGTTATTCCTAGAAACTCATTTTGGAGAAAAATTATTATTAAATACAATCACCAAATAAAAGTGATAAATACCAAATACTGAACACATAATTTCTAAATCTATAAATACTATACCTTGACTTTGACAAGTCTTTTTGCTGTCTTGATCTTGGCTTCACAAAAGGCTCCTCTGTATTTAGCACTCACATCGGTGCCCACTGTCAAATAGGGAGGCTCATCAAGGGCCTAAAAAAGTAAAGAAATACAATTAGATTTAAACTCTTTAATTCTTTCTTATAGTCAGACTTCAGAATAGTATGTCTAAGCTATAAAAGTTACAACCATGGAATGTATCTGTTAACAAGACCAATTTATAAAATATTATAAATTAAAAACAAGTAAAATATTTATCATAAAGCCTATTTAAATATACATCATACAAAATATAAAGACATCAGGCGGCACCTGTGGCTTAAGGAGTAGGGCGGCAGCCCCAAACATGGGAGGTGGCATGTTCAAACCTGGCCCAGAACTGCAAAAAATATATACATATATAAAGACATCTTTTTTCCATTAAACCCATATGGCCCGTGATATGAATTAGATCAGTCAGTCTTCCATCCATCACTCCAACCATCCATTCATTAATTTATTCAAATATTTATTTACTACATGACCATTTATAGAAAACGGTCCATTCCTTAGAGACAGATCTTTAAAGCTCAAAGTCTGAAAAACTCTTGGCAGCCACCCAAATTCAGAATAGTTCTATTACTTCCCTATCTAGGGAATTCTAAGGTAGAATAGTATAAAAAGGGGAGGGGAATACATATATTCAAACTACTGGTCAAAACTATATGAAGAAATCCAGGCTGGGTCAGGCATGGTAACCCAGCAATCCTAGTACTTTGACAAGAAGCTTAGGCCAGAAGATCCCTTAAAGCCAGGAGTTCAAAGAATAGCGTGGACAACATAATGAAACCTTGTCTGCAAAAAAATTTTAAAAATTAGGCTCGGCGCCTGTTCAAAGGTTAGAATGCCAGTCACATATACTGAGGCTGGTGGGTTCAAACTCAGCCCGGGCCTGCTAAACAACAATGACAACTGCAACCAAAAATAGCCGGGCATCGTGGCAGGCCCCTGTAGTCTCAGCTACTTGGGAGGCTGAGGCAAGAGAATCACTTAAGCCCAAGAGTTAGAGGTTGCTGTGAACTGTGACACCATGCACTCTACCAAGTGAGACTCTATCCTCCCCCCTCCCAATTTTTTTTTTAAAATTAGCTGGGCATGGTAGTACATACCTGTAGTCCCAGCCACTAGGGAAGGTAAGGTGAAAAGATCAATTAAGCCCAGGAGTTTAAGGTTGCAGTGAGTTATGGCAAGGCTACTGCACTCCATCCTGAGTGACAAAGCAAGACTCTGTCTCAAAAATAAATGAATAAAAGATAATCCAATGCTTATTCCAAGTATTTCATTATAGGTTTTTAAAATTCAAGACAAGTATACAATTTTTAAAATCTATTTTGTAAAATGCATATCAGTTCATTTTATGAAAAATACACCCTTACAGAAAGGCAATAATTTATAAATTACTACTTTTTAAATTTTTTTGTTAACTACAGCTTCATAGCGTTACATTGCTTTTGCACCTGAAGTTAATAAATGCAGTATTATTTTGCCTAATTGTTTCAGCCTTCTTAAAACCATTTTCCTTGACCAGATTTATGGTTAAATTTCAAACAGAAGAGTGCTTTATTTTAGCAAGAATGTCAAAGGAAATTCACAGCACTGCGCTCAAAAATTCTAAAGATGGGCTGGGCACAGTGGCTCATGCCTGTAATCCTAGCACTCTGGGAGGCTGAGGCAGGTCAAGACCAGCCTGAGCAAGAGTGAGACC
>NW_003852511.1:4213803-4215249 GCF_000181295.1 Otolemur garnettii
GACTGCTTGAGCCCAACAGTTAGAAGTTGCTATGAGCTATAACACCCGGGACTCTATCAGGGCAATAGAGTGAGACTCTCTCTTTAAAAAAAAACAAACCTGAAGATGGGGATCTAATGTACAGCCTGGGTGATGATGGATGTGTTAATTAATTTGATTGTGGTAATAATTTTACATTGTGTATGTATACATATACATAAATTCATACTGAATATATTTAGCCTTTACCTGTCAATTAAATATTTTAAATTTTTTTATTTTTCATTTTTTCTGAGACAGAGTCTCAAGCTGTAACCCTGGTTAGAGTGCTGCTGCATCATAGCTCACAGCAACCTACTTGGGCTCAAAAGATCCTCTTGCCTTAGTCTTTCTATTTTTAGTAGAGAAAGGGTCTCGATTTTGCTCAGGCTGGTCTTGAACTCGTGAGCTCAAGCAATCCACCTGCCTTGGCCTCCCAGAGTGCTCGGATTATAGGCATACCTACCGTGCCAGCCAAAAAATTTTTTTAAAAGAGAGAAAAATTCTAAGGAAATTTCAATTCACTGTGGTGGTTCAAGTACTATTGATTGTCATTGCTAGAAAACCCCAAAAGGTGGCAGTCTCCACGATCATGGACTCCTAACTCCACAATCTGCAACTTCTTCCAGTAATAGATCCTGCCTAATTATCTACTAAAAAAAAATCCTTTTTTAAATAGGGGTCTTCTACGTCACCAGGACTGGAGTACAGTGGCTATTCACAGGTGTGATCACAGAATGCTGGGGCTTCAAATTCTCGTACTCAGGTGATCATCTCACCTCAGCCTTCCAAATAGCTGGAACTAACTACAGGCATATACCATGACACCCAGCTAAATTTTTATTTTTCTTAAGGGACAGGATCTGACTGTGTTGCCCAGGCTGGTCTCCAACTCCTGGTCTCAAATGATCCTCCCACTGTGGTTTCCCAAAGTGCTGGGATTAAAGGTATGAGCCACTATTCCCACTCAGCTGGAAAAACTGTATTTTCGGAGACAAACAGTATTGTAAAAATAAATGAAAACAGATGAGGAACCCCAAGTTATCAAATGCAGAAAAGGACAAGAAATTAACTATTGCATATTTGTACCTTCTTGGGAACATGTAAATTTTTTTGATAGTGTTAGCCTTTTATTTTTAATATCTATTATGCAATGAATTCACAGGGAAAAGGTTCTAGCAGTGCAGGGAGGCACCTTGCCATTGAATATGCCAAAGCTTTGCCTGACTAGTATGCCATGAATTCATGGGGAATAAATAGGTTCCAGCACCTAATATCACGATGCCATTGGTTCTCTTGGTTCTCCTGTGTGCTATGTGGTGTGCCTATTATGCCATGAATTCATTGAGAATGGGTTCCAGGAGCTCAGGCTCCTTTCTGTTTGGTTCTCACAAAGTGAGCGTCTTTGAGTGGAGCAGGCTGGTACTC
>NW_003852511.1:4215411-4220386 GCF_000181295.1 Otolemur garnettii
GTCTTTGAGTGGAGCAGGCTGGTGCTTCAGGTGAACCCAGGTACCTTTTCTCTTTGGCTTCCTTCTTTTTCTGATCATTTATCTTCACGAGTTTCAGGAAGCTATCTCAGCTCTTAGAGTGTTTAATATGCTCAATACAAACACTAATCCTCTTGGCAAGAATCTTGCCCTTAACTTGTTTGTTTACAACAATGCCAACAAGCACACTGGGTAACACCATAGACTCTTCCAGTTATGCCATGGTAAAACGGCTTTTTGAACAGTACCCATTCCCTTGATGCCTACAATATCACCTTTCTTGTAGATTTGCATATATGTGGCCAAAGGAACAAGTCCATGTTTTCTAAAAGGCCTAGAGAACGTGTATCGGGTGCCTCTCCTCTTTCCCTTTGTGTTTGTCATTTTGGAGAACTCCTGGAAGATGGCATCTCTGGCCAAAAGGCCATATACATTTTTCAAATGGTGGCTCAGTACCTGTAGTTCAGTAGTTACGACACCAACCACATACACCAAGGCTGGCAGGTTTGAACCCCACTGAGGACTGCTAAACAACGACAACTACAAAAAGAAAAAAAAAATAGCCAGGCATTGTGGCAGGCACCTGTAGTCCTAGCTACTTGGGAGGCTGAGGCAAGAAAATCACTTAAGCCTGAGAGTTTGAGGTTGCGGTGAGCTATGACGTCATGGCATTCTACCAAGGGTGACATAATGAAACTGTCTTAAAAAAAAAAGAACGTGGAAACCATCAAGGATACATTATTTAATATTATACATATGGGGAAAATTTTATGTAATAGTAACAAAGATAGGTTAAGAGGAATTAACATATGAGACCTTTCCCAGTGAAATGGAGGAGTATGTGAATGAAAATGTTACTCAATGTATTCGTTTCTAAAATAGATTCCTTTTTGTCTCTTACAATTAATATGTATTTTTTGCTTTTTAAAATGCATAGTAAGGAACATCTCAAACATATACAAAACAGAACAGTATAATGAATTTCTCATAAACCTATAATTTGGCTTCCACGTCTATGAGTTCATAGACAGTATCTTATCTATATCCCTTCTCAAATTCTCTCAAATGCTGATTATTTTGAAGGAAATCCCCAATGCTGTATCACTTCATCAGGACAATAAAAAGTATATTACCTCTACTGAATGGGATTACGAGCTATTTTGCAATGTTCTTATGAATGCTTTTCTACATTCTCCAAATTTACCTGTAGTTATTACATTAATGAAAGTATAGCATAGAAATTAAGAGTACAGGCTACTGAATTAGATGCCTACATTCAAACCTACCACTTAGTCGGTGAGGGACCTTCCAGATACTGTACCAGTACAGTCAGTCTTCTGGGCCTCACGATACAGTAACCGTTACAGGGATGAGGAATAGGATGCTACTTATGAAATGCTACTTATGAAGGGCTCAGCACAGTACCAAATAAAGGCTACTGTTATTACTTAACATGGGGTGGGGACTTAAAAAAGATTACATCCTACACAAAAGGGTAAAGTCGAAGAATTACCACAGAAACAGAATAAATGCCAGTATAACTGTGTATATGTGGGGAGAGGGGTTTCTTTAAAATATTATTTAATTCAAGGCCAGGAGTGGTGGCTCACACCTATAATTCTAGCACTCTGGGAAGCCTACGCAGGTGGATTCCAGAGTTCAGGAGTTCAAGACCAGCCTGAGCATGAGTGAGAGACCCTGCCTCTAAAAATAGCTGGGCATTGTGGTGGATGCCTGTAGTTCCAGCTATTTGGAAGGCTGAGGCAAGAAGACTGCTTGAGCCCAAGAGACTGAGGTTGCTGTCAGCTATGATGCCACAACACTTTACCCAGTGCAACGAAGTGCAACTCTTGCCTCAAGGAAAAAAAAATATGTATCTTTATATCTAAAGATATATATACATATATATATCTGTGTGTATGTGTATATACACCAAGGCAGGTAGGTTCAAACCTGGTCAGGGCCTGCTAAACAGTTAATTAGTTAAACATATTTTATATATACATATATATAATTTAATTCACACACAATGTAATCATGTTGAATTCTAGCAACGATAGGTTCTTTGTGAGCACACTCCATAACTAAATATATCATGACCCCTTAGTGGCAGAGAGACAAAATTATATACCATTCTGAGCCTAATGTACTTTGTTCCAACATTGAAATATACACAGAATTGTCAGCAGGTTAACTAAGATTCCTTTGACCAACATCAACCCTGACAGATATGGGTGTGTTCCCTATATATCCAGGAAAAACTCTTACCTTCTCTTTCTGTTCTGCTTCTCTGATTTTGGTCAATAATAAGGACCATCTCAGAGGCTACAATCATAAGATGTTTTCATGTAGCACCTCCACACCAAAAAGGAAATTAAACTACTAAATTACCATCCCTTTGTTTAGCAAACAGAACAGTTCTCTGGTTGTCAAGGCAACAGCTACCTCACAGTTATCCAGCATTGCTTAAATAATTATTTTTCTGGCCAATCTACCCAATATCCTACCAGGCACCTAAAAACCACTGAATTCCACGGGAACACTAAAAAGCACAAGCAATTTTTTAATTTGCTATTGGTGGTTAATAACCACTCAAGATGCCAAAATGCCAGGAAAACATTTAAGTGGACAGACAAATCAATCAACAGTAACCTCTAATGTGCCTCGGGATATGGCACATAAAATATATATGGTTAGCTAACAGTGACACTACCTAGAAAATACTCATTTATCCAATAGATCCAAGATCTATTTATTTGAAAACAAATCACGCTACATGGAATTTTATTGAGGTAGTTTCTTAAAGAGTAAGGCATTCAAACTGGTAGCAGTGCCAAAGCAGCCAAGAGAATCAAAGAACACAAATATCAAATTTAGTGTTAAAAACATCACCAATAAATGTACTTACGCACAGCACAACAATAAATCTATTAAAAGAATCTATTTTGGAATCAGCACCCATTCTTGGTGGTTAGGGCACCAGCCACATACACTGGCGCTGGTGGATTTGAGCCCAGGCCGAGCCTGCCAAACAATAATGACAACTACAACAAAAAAATAGCCAGGCATTGTGGCAGGTTCCTGTAGTCCCAGCTACTTGAGAGGCTGAGGCAAGACAATCATTTAAGCCCAAGAGTTTGAGGTTACTGTGAGTTAGGACGCCACAGCACTCTACCCAGGGTGACATAGGGAGACTCTGTCTCAAAACAAACAAATAAATAAATAATAAAAATAACCAAGCATTGTGGCAGGCGCCTATAGTCTCAGCAACTTGGGAAGCTGAGGCAGGAAGATCACTTGAGCCCAAGAGTTTGAGATTGTTGTGAGCTATGACGCCACAGCACTCTACCAAGGGACAACAAAGTGAGACTCTGTACCCTTGAGCTCTCATGCTTTGCTGCCAGATACCCTTGCAGACAGACAATTCATGGGGACCGAGGGCCAAAGTCAAAACAGCACACAGGTCTCAAAACTCAGATCTCTAAGACCCCAGATCAAGATTTTTCCTCCGCAGCACAGACTGCCAGAGGCCTCAGAATGTGGCCAGGGGCACAAGAGAGGAAACTGAGATTGCCCTGCAGCACAGAGCAGGCAGAGTCAGACCTGGCTCCACAAACCATCTTCCTTAAACCCTAAAGCAGAGCAGCTGTGGCTAAATTCCCACTGACAGACATGTGTGGGAATAGGAACTGAGAGGAGATGGGGACCAGGGTGGACCTAGAAGGGACTAATGAGGGAGGTTGGGGGCTCAGGTCATAGAGACCATTCTCATCCACCACCTGGGCTCACTCTTGGTTTCTCCCAATGGCTAACTCTGCACATCTGCCTCTCATGAGAGAAAGAAACACCAACTGTGCAGCTACTTCTGCCCTCCTTTCCCTGATCCCGATGCTAACCCTGTGTCCCCGTCACTGGCATGTCCACTTTAAAGATGGCTGGGGCAGCAGTGTCTGGTGTGATTAGCAAGGCAGGCTAGAGGCTCCTGCAGCTGCCCTGCCTGCACAGGGAGGCTGGAATAACACTGAGGGGCATGATTACCGTATTCTGGGGTATTACTTTGCATATGGATATTGCTATTGCTTTCTAGAGTTACATTCGTAACATGTAAGTATAAACAGAATGATTAAAAACATTTATGTAGATAAAGAATTAGTACTACCCATGAATAATGTGCATCTTTATTTTTCCCTCAAAAATTTGGGCAAAAAACTGTACATTATATGTGGCAGAATATGGTAATATAATACAATCTGCCTTAAAAGCAGTTTATAAATGTAAGCTCCCTGCAGGTTTAACTGAAAATCAAGATTATCATGTTCTAAATCAGTGATTCTCAACCTTCCTAATGCCAGGACTCTTTAATACAGTTCCTTATGTTGTGGTGAACCCCCAACCATAAAATTATTTTCATTGCAAAATTACAGTTATGAAGTAACTTCATAAAGGATCGCAGCATTAGGAAGGTTGAGAACCACTGTTCTAAATCAATTGTATACTAAAAACAGGCTCAAAGGCACAAGTGTAAGATCTAACACAAGACCCCAAAACCATTCCTTTCAAGACTAGCAGTAAATGTGTTTGTGTAGACTAGTATTTCAAAGACACCAGATTTCTTCTACCCATTCAATGGCTATATATGAGGGACCAAACAAATCCTGTTTTAACATGTACAAGTAGAAAGTAGCCAATACAAACTTCAGCTATCTTATAATCAAAGATATTCAAAGGGACCAGAAGCACACCTATGATCCCAGCTACTCAGGTGGCTGAAGCAGCAGGATCCCTGGAGCAGCATATATGATATGAGCTCAAGAACAGCCGGGGAAAAGCAGTAAGAGGTCATCTTAAAAAAAAAAGCCCACCAGTGAAACCAATGTTTTATGTTATGTGTTGATATATATCTAAAATGACATTTATGACTTACCAGATGACCAAATTTTTTTTTTTTTTTTTTTTT
>NW_003852511.1:4220613-4228508 GCF_000181295.1 Otolemur garnettii
CCTTAGCCGGTTGAGCTATAGGTGCCGAGCCCAGATGACCAAATTTTTACAACAGAAAAGGCCACAGAGTTTTATAATGTGACAAGTATCAACTAAAGGCTGTTTCTTAACAAAGAGGTAAGTTCTAGCAATAGGCTTTATCAATAAGTAATTGACTGGCTCAGCACTCACAGCTCAGCGGTTAGGGCACTGGCCACAAAGACCAGGGCTCGTGGGTTCAAGCCTGGCCCAGGCCTGCTAAACAACAATCACTACTGCATAGTCCCAGCTACTTGAGAGGCTGAGGCAAGAGAATCGCTTAAGCCCAAGTGTTAGAGGTTGCTGTGAGCTGAGACGCCATGGCACTCTACCAAGGGCAGCATAAAACTCTGTCCCCAACCCACCCCCCCGAAAAAATTAAGCAATTGATTAAACTGGTAGTCAACTGATCTGAATTGGGCCAATCACTTTCTCTCTTCTAGGAATTTAAAGATGATATGTTAATCAATTAGTTGGTATAACAAGGAGGAAATGAAGCCAGACCATGGTAGCCATTTCCTGGCATGATTAAGATGAAGCAGAGAAAACAATCTGGAGAGAGAGAGTAAGAAAAAAGGCCAGGCACAAGGCTCATGTTTGTAATCCCAATACTTTAGGAGACCAAGGCAGGAGGACTGCCAGAAGATTGAGGAGTTCAAGATTAGCCTGAGCAAGAGCAAGACCCCATCTCTTAAAAAAGAAAGAAAAGGAAAGGAAAAGAGAAGAGAAGAGAAGAGAGGAAAATAACTAAAAGAAAAATTAATTTGGCATGGTGGTACATGCCTGTAGTCCCAGTTATCTGGGAGATTAAGGCAGGAAGATCTCTGAGTTTGAGGTTGCAGCGAGCTGTGTTGATATCACTGCGCTCCAGCCTGGGCAACAGATTAAGACTCTGTCTCATAAAAAGAAAAAAAAAAAATGCACCAAGAATAAAGTACACAAACATGAGACAATGTGTTTTCTCCAAACCTTTACTCTTGTTAGCTTTCCAACTCCCTCCTTAAGCAAAACTAGAATTCCCACTCTTCGGGCACCATGAGATGCGCTGCACCCTTATGAATATATTATCTTTTTTGCTTTTGATCATCTGAGATAGTTTCTATTACCTGTAACCAAAATAGCCTTCAATAATCATGCACCTATTATCAAAGTACAAACAATACAAAATATAATTACAATTCTAATTTATTGAGCACTTACATGTCATGAATGTTCAAAACTTAGATCACATCTATACAAATATTAAAGCAATTCCAATTTAAAATTTTAAGCTTAACTGTCACAATATGCAAAAATCCTAGACAAATAAAGAGTTTACAAACCTATACAAATACTGAACCAATTCCAGTTTAAAATTTTAAGCTAAACTGTAACATTGGCTGGACATGATGGCTCACACCTGTAATCCTAGCACTCTAGGAGGCTGAGGTGGGTAGATTTCCTGAACTGAGGTGTTCTAGAGCATCCTGAGCAAGAGCAAGACCCCATCTCTAAAAAAAAAAGCTGAGCATTGTAGCAGGTGCCTGTAGTTACAACTACTTGGGAGGCTGAGGCAAGAGAATCACTTGAACCCAAGAGTTCAAGGTTGCTGTGAGCTGTGACACCACTGCACCACTGCTACCAAGGGTGACCAGATAAGACTGTCTCTTAAGCTAAGTAAGTATAGCTTAAAAAGAAAACTGTCATATTAATACAAAAATCCTAGACCAACAAGAATATAAAGAACAATAAGGAATAGTGTGAATGTATAAAGCAAAATAACTAGATTTTGTTAAAAGCTATTCAGACCCTAAATTAAGGAAATGAAACCTCATCCTATATTTTAAATAAATCTCCATCACTTTTTCAAGGCCTAAATCACCTCCTCTCCAGTATATTATATAATTAACACAAATGTGGTGAACTAATCAGAGAAATTTAATTACATTTACTTCACTGGCTTCTATTACAGTTACACAACAAGTGTGATCTAAAACAAGATGTACAGAAAGAGGAAACGGAGGGTGGGGACACATAATGTGACCACGGCCTACTATTTCAAGTTAAAATTAAGTAATTTAATTTTAAGTGATATACTTTCACCTCAACTTCTTTTTTTTGAAACACAGTCTCACTATGTCATACTTCATAGAATGCCATAGCGTCACAGCTCACAGCAACCTCAAACTCTTGGACTTTAGAGATTCTCTTGCCTCAGCCTCCCAAGTAGCTGGGACTACAGGGGCCTGCCATAACACCCAGCTATTATTGTTGTTGTTGTTGTTGTTATCAACGTTGTTTAGCAGGCCTGGGCCGGGTTAGAACCTACCAGTCCTGGTGTATGTGGCCAGTGCCCTAATTACTGAGCAACAGGAGACTTACCACCTCAACTTTAAAAAAATTTTTAACTTTAGAAAACTTTCAGAATGTTCTGCATAATTTGCCCTGTTGCCACTCTGTTTTGGAAAGTCTTGCTCTGTCACCTGGATAGAGTTGTAGTGGCATCATCAAAGCTCTTTGCAACTTCAAACTCCTGGCAATCCTCCTGCCTCAGCCTCCCAGGCAGCTGGAACTGCAGGCACCTACCACAACGCCCAGCTAATTTTTTCATTTTTAGATATGGGGTGTCACTCTTGTTCAGGATGGTCTCAAAGTCCTGAGCTAAGCTAATTCCTACCTCAGCCTCCCAGAGTGCTAGGACTGGGCACGAGCCAGCCCCCTCAGCTCAGCCCTTGTTATCACATTCTTGTGGCTGTCAAGAGGAAGTAATTTATTTCTTCCACAGAGATTAAAATATTATATTTGGTTAACCAGAGAACACAATATATCATCCTACATTTCACACTCAAGTGAGCATGAAGGCTTAAAATGCAGTCATTATCATCAAAAAAAGGGTTAAATGAATTTAAAATAACATATTAAACATAAAATACTAAGATATTTTATAAGATTCCCTTCAAAAATTTTAAGCATTGATGTTTAAAAAGGTACAATCATACTACTTTTCCCAGATGTTGGAGAAAACCTAAGTTTTACTCAAGTTCTATAACTACTCAAATATTACAAATAAAAATAAGCCTTCTATTAACTATAATCAATTGTATAGTATTCAAATGACTGTTACTATTTATATCATACATCCTAGTCTCATAAACATGCTCTTGAGGCTAAAAATAATCCTGTGTTTAATTTTAATACAGAGGCTTGGTGCCCATAGCTTAGTAAACAGGGCACCAGCCACATACACCAAGGCTGGTGGGTCCAAGCCCAGCCCTGTCCTGCTAAACAACAATGACAACTGCAACCAAAAAACAGCCAGGCATTGTGGCAGGCACCTACAGTGCCAGCTACTTGGGAGGCTGAGGCAAGAGAATCGCTAGAGCCCAAGAGTTGAGGTTGCTGTGAGCTGTGATGCCACAGCACTCTAACCAGGGTAACAGCTTGAGACTCTGTCACCCCCGCCAAAAAATATTTTAATACAGAAAAGATTAAATTTATTTATTTATTTATTTATTTATTTATTTATTTTTGAGACAGAGTCTCAAGCTATCCCCCTGGATAGAGTGCTGTGGCATCACAGCTCACAGCAACCTCCAACTCCTAGGCTCAAGCAAGTCTCCTGCCTCAGCCTCCCAGGTAGCTGGGACCACAGGTGCCCGACACAATGCCCAGCTATTTTTTTGGTTGCAGCTGTCATTGTTGTTTTGGAGGGCCCAGGCTGGATTCGAACCCGCCACCTTAGGTGTATGTGGCTGGCGCCTTAGCCACTTGAGCCACAAGCACTAAGCCAAAAAGATTAAATTTAAAAAGTTTAGTTTTTATCAGACTTTGAAAAGCTTATTGTACATACTATGTGCCAGCCCCTGTGCTCAGCATTCTATAATCGACTCATTTAATCTCCCTATGAGGTAGGTATTATTACCAGGCACATGGCATGAAGTCCTAAAGTCATATCTGTATGACACCACAATGTTTCCACAGTCCCAATGAAAAAAATGTAAAAGAGGGCACAAGTAAATAAAAGAATGAATTGACTGATAAAATGAATTTTTTTTTATCGAAGAGAAGACAGAAAAAATGTTTTATTGGATACATACAGAGACCACATCTAAGTCCAAAGTTCTATCTATTTTATATTAAAAGTTATAGTTTTTAGATAAGTGGGTCAGTATTTAAATGCATTTGTTCTATGAAATATGTTTAAATGCAGCTGTGATTATTGCCTAGATGATTTGACTTCAGGGACTTCTTTAAAAATGCTGTATTAATGACTAATTTTTAGTAGGTGTTTTAAAAGAGGCTAGATTTGAGTTTGCGGGTTGGATAATTAAGGTATGCCAGATCTTAGTAAGAAATATATCCAAACATGTAACGGCTCAATGAAAAAGAAACTGATTCTGGCTCACGTAAGAGAATTTCTGATGGGTGAGAGTGTGGTGAGGTTGCTTCCCCATACAGTTATCCATACAATGAAATTCTTAATTCACATACTTAAGATATTATCAGCCTCAATGCCATGAACATAATGAACAGTTAAAATGATCATACCTTTTAGAATTCTGACTTTTTAAAATGTGTCAGAGAACATTTTTAGAAAAACCATTAGTCTCCTCTATCAGCCAAGATGGAGTGAAAATCCACTGGATTTACCATCTACCCTGAAATAGCCCCAAAAACCAGATAAAATATTTTCCAGGGAGAGGAACAGAGTCTCACTGTTGCCCAGGCTAGAGTGCAATGGCATAATCATAGGTCCCAACAACCTCAAACTCTTGGGTTCAATCAATCCTCCTGCCTCAGCCTCTCAAGTAGTTGAGACTAAAGGTACCTACCACAACATCTGGCTAATTTTTCTATTTTTAGTAGAGATGGGGTCTCACTCTAGCTCAAAGCTTCAGACTGGTCTCAAATTCCTGAGCTCAAGTGATCCTCCTGCCTTCGCCTTTCAGAGTGCTAAGATTACAGGCATGAGCAACTGTGCCTGGCCAGACAAAATATTTTAAATAACTGAGCGGCACCTCTCTTTCAGTGAGTAGGACACCAGTCCCATACACAAAGGTTGGCAGGTTTAAACCTGGCCCTGACCAAACTATAACAAAAAATAGCGGGTGCCTGTAGTTCCAGCTAGGGGGCTGAGGCAAGAGAATCCCCTAAGCCCATGAGCTGGAGGTTGCTGTGAGATGTGATGCCACGGCACTCTACTGAGGGGGAAAGAGTAAGACTCTGTCTCTCTCTCTATATATACATATATATGGTCTTATCACAATAGTAGAGAGTAACTACCCCTTGACTGAGCACTGTTACAGACCTACCTAACAAACATTAAAAGCTAGACCCCAAACCAAGTAACTTAACTACATCCTAAGAAAAGGTTCAGAAATATTTACAGAACTACAAAAATATCCAGCACCTAATGTGGCAAAATCACATCATCTAGTGTCCAATCAAAGATTATCAGGCATGCAAAGAAGTAGGAAAACAGATACATAACAAAAATAATCACTCAAAACTGATCTAGAATGACAGATGTTAAAATTAGCTCATGAATACACTAAATATTTATTAGAATTCTATTCCATATGTTCACAAAACCAAGACACATGAAAAACATTTTCAAAAGATTCAAATCGAAATTCTAGATATAAAAACTACAATATCAGAGATGAAAAATACACTAATAAAGACTAGTGAATTTGTAGAAACCAACAGTAAAGAACTATTCAAAATAAAACAAAAAGAAAAAAATACCACCACCAATACACACATATATCCTGTCTGTAAAAGAATATCAGAGAACGATGGCACAACTTTCAAAAGCCTAACATACATATCATTGGAGTCCCCAAAGAAGAAAGGTGGAGAACAGGAACATATGTTTGAAGAAATAATGGTCAAAGTATTTCCAAATTAGACAAAAACTACCAATCTAGAGATTCAAGAAGTTCAACAAATCTAAGCACAAGTAAATAACACCAAACCAACTGATAGTCTTATTTATAAATCTGATTTATATCTATAGCATACCCACCAATAAGGAAAAAAAAAAACATTCTTCTCAACTACACACAAAACATTTACCAAGACAGAACATATTCTTGCCTAGCCCATGTAACAAGTCTCAATAAATTTGTAAGCATTTAAGTTATGGTTATGGTGCTGGCCTCATGCACCAAGGCTGGTGGGTTCAAACCCAGCTCGGGCCAGCTAAACAACAAAGATGACAACTGCAACAAAAAATAGCCAGGTGCTGTAGCGGGCGCCTATAGGCCCAACTACTTGGGAGGCTGAGGCAAGAGAATCACTAAGCCCAAGAGTTTGACCTGCTGTGAGCTGCGAAACAACAGCACTCTACGGAGGGCAACACAGTGAGACTCTGTCTCAAAAAAAAAAAAAAATTGCCTATCTAGCCAGATGGAAGAAAAGAGAAGATGAGAAGATTCAAGTTACAATGATCAACAATGAGAGAGGTTACATCACCAGAGATTTGACAAATATGAAAAGGATAATCAGGGAGTATTTTGAACAACTCCACAACAATAAATGCAACAACTTGGATAAAATGGACAAATTTTTTGCTAGACACAAAGACATAAACTGCGAAAACATGCTCAGTAAGAAATAGGTAACCTGCATAGACTTTTTTCTTGTAGACAGACTGTCCTCCACACTGAAGTGCAATGGCATCATCATATCACAAAGCACAGTTCATTGCAACTTCCAACTCCTGGGCTCAAGCGATCCTCGTATCTTGGCCTCTCAAGTACCCAGGACTACAGGCACACGATACTGTGTCCAGCTAATGTTTCTATTTTTAGTAGATATTGGGTTTACTTTTGCTCAGTCTGGTCTCTAGCTCCTGAGATCTAGCAATCTTCCCACTTCAGCCTCCCAGAGTGCTAGGATTATAGGCATGAGCCACCATGCCTGGCCCTTATATCTATTTAAAAACTTGTATCCATAGTTTAAAACTTTTCCACACAGGCTCAGAGCCTGTGGCTCAGTGGCTGGGGCACCACCTACATACACTGGAGCTGGTTGGTTCGAATCCAGCCTGGGCCTGCCAAATGGAAATGACAACTACAACTAAAAAATAGCCATGCACTGTGGCAGGCACCTTAGTCCCAGCTACTTGGGAGGCTGAGGCAAGAGAATCGCTTAAGCCCAAGAGTTTGAGGTTGCTGTGAGCTGTGAAGCCTGCCATAGCACTCTACTGAGGGCGACATAGTGAGACTGTCTTAAAAAATAAATAAACAAAACTTTTCCACACAGAAAACCTGAGACCCAGAAAGTTTCACTGGTGAATTCTACAGAACATTTAAAGAAGAAGAAATAATGTTAACTCAACATAAACTCTTGCAAAAAACTGAAGATAGCAGAATCCTTCCCAACTCATTTTATAAGGCCAATATTATCCTAATACAATAATGACATTATGAAAAAAAAACCCACCAGTATCTCTCATGAGCATAAATGTAAAATTTCTAAATAAAATAGCAAACAACTCAAAAATCTTTAAAACGATAATATGCCATAAACAAGTACAGTTTAGGCTCAGTACCCATAGCACAATGATTATGGCACTGGCCACATACACTAAGGTTGGCAGGTTCAAACCTGGCCCAGGCCAGCTAAAACAACAACGACAACTATAACAAAAATAGCCTGGTGTTGTAGTAGGCGCCTGTAGTCCCAGCTACTTGGGAAGCTAAATCAAGAGAATCACTTAAGCCCAAGAGTTGGAGGTTGCCCTGAGCTGTGAGACTGCCCAGGGCAACACAACAGTGAGACTCTGTTTTAAAAAAAAAAAAAAAAAAATCAAGTACGGTTTATTGTAATAGAAGATTGTTTTAAAATTCAGATGTCTATCAGTGTAATTAACCCTATCAACAAATTTAAAA
>NW_003852511.1:4228820-4230311 GCF_000181295.1 Otolemur garnettii
AAAAAAAAAAAAAAAAAAAAAAAAAAAATCCAAAATCCATTCTTGATGTAATCTCTTGGTAATCCAGGAACAGAAGAAAATTTCCTCAACCTGATAAAAGGCACATAGGAAAAACTTGCAACTGACATCAGACTTAATGGTGAAAGACTGAATGTTTTCCCCTAAGATTAACAAAACAGAGACGTCCACTTCTCCACTTCTATTCAATATTGTTTTAGAGACTGTAGCCAATGCAATGGAGAAAAAAAAGAAAGGCATTTGAATTGGTAATGAAGAAGTAAAACTGTCTTTATTGACTGGTGAAAGGATCAGTTAGCAATAGAGAAAATCCAAAGAAATGTACACAAAGGCTACTGGAACTAATAAGGGGTTTTAGCAAAACACAGGATATACAATCAATACAGAGCAATCAATAATATTCCCACATGTTAACAACAATCAGAAATTGAAATTTTAAAACAACACAATTACAGAATAAAAACTTATTAAATACTTACAGATGAATCTGACAAAAGACAGATCTCATTTTGACAGTTCTAATTGGTAAATCAGGATTTCCTTACACAAACATTTTTCTTTCTTTCTTTTATTTTTTTAAATAAAGTGCCTTGTTCTATTGCCTGGGATTGCAACCTCAAACACCTAAGCTCAAGGGATGTTCCTAACTCAGCCTCGTGAGTAGGAAGAACCACAGGCACACACTACCAAGTTCAACTGATCTTTCTTTTTTCTTCGTCTTCCTTTTCTTTCTTTCTTTTTTTTTTTTTTGTTTCTTATAGAGAAGAAATCTCACTACATTGCTCAGGCTCATCTCCACCTCCTGGCCTCAAGCATTCTTGCCTCAGACTTCCATAGTCCTAGAATTGTAGGTGTGAGCCACTGTACCTGACCAACAAATGTTTTCCAAACTGAATTACTATCTATTAATTAGCAGGTAGAAAAAAGAACAAGAGAAAGAAGAGGGAAAGAAATGACTGAGTTAGGTTGCATGATAAGATTAACCATTCACTGACACACGTATTTGACCTAAAGCCTAGACTGTACCAGGCACTGGTTAGGAACTCAGGATATGAATCAAGGGTTAGTCTTCGTTTTTAATGAATCTAGGAGAGGCGTAAGTTAAACAAGTGAGCAAACACTATACAAAGATAACTACTATTGTCAGGTTTTATAAAAAGAGAACACACAAAAGGATGTAAATCTATCTCAGGATATTAGGTAAGGATACCTGAAGGATGACTGGGAAAGGAATGTGG
The DNA here is from genome assembly GCF_000181295.1 of Otolemur garnettii. Classification (NCBI taxonomy): domain Eukaryota; kingdom Metazoa; phylum Chordata; class Mammalia; order Primates; family Galagidae; genus Otolemur; species Otolemur garnettii. Next base: position 4,230,077 of record NW_003852511.1, read on the forward strand.
ATGTGCCGTGACCTGAAATGAGAAAGAACAGAGATGTGGGGAAGTGCGGTGCAGGAGGAAAGGTGGTAATAGGAGGCTACAATTATAAACGACCACAGCTAGTGGGGAAGCACGGCCTGACAGCAACAGGATAACGACCACAAAGATTTTTTTTTTTTTTTGAGACAGAGCCTCAAGCTGTCCCCCTGGGTAGAGTGCCATGGCATTACAGCTCACAGCAACCTCCAACTCCTGG
>NW_003852511.1:4231071-4237034 GCF_000181295.1 Otolemur garnettii
AGCAACCTCAAACTCTTGGGCTTAAGCGATTCTCTTGCCTCAGCCTCCCAAGTAGCTGGGACTACAGGCACCCACCACAGCACCCGGCTAATTTTGGTTGCAGTTGTCATCTTTGTTGTTTAGCTGGCCCAAGCCGGGTTTGAACCCACCAGCCTCGGTGCATATGGTCAGCACCATATGCTATAGGCGCCCAGCCCCTATTTCTTTAAAAAAAAAAAAAAAAAGATATCCTTCTAGCCTCCTTTCTCTGCATTTACAGAGGTTTATTCTATGTTCAAAACTACATATTTTTTGTCAATATGTTAGCTTTTAGTTGTATAATTTATGAATATATTATCCTTATAGAAACAAAAAACATTAAAGTAAGTCCTAAATGACCACACCCAATCCTAATTCCTTCCTGTCTGTAATCAATATTACCATTTCAGCATATGCCCTTTCAGATTTTTTCCAGACGTTCACCTCCATACACATATCCACACAAAATATCATTTTTGTAAATGTACTTTACATAATTGGTACTACATTTAATATAAGGTCTTTCAACAATTTCTTCCATTTCTTTGTTTCGTTGAGATAAGGTTGAGCCTGTCATCTAGGCTCGATTGTGGCAGTATGACCATAGCTTATTGCAGATTCAAACTCCTGGCTCAAGCAATGCTCCTGCCTCAGTATACCAGAGTGCCAGGATTACAGGTATGAGGCACCATGCCCAGCTCAGTCTGTCTTTCAACTTTTCATTCAAAAAATGTTTTAGAGATCTTTCAACATCAGTAAACACAGACTGTTAAATTACTTGTGGTATGACGCTTATAAGACTTTACCATGGTTATTTGGCTTCTTTGCTGGTGGTATCAAATGGCTTCCAGTTTTTCACTATCACAAAGAAGACTGCACAAACACATTCATACATGCTTCCTTGTGCACCTGTGCTGGCACTGCCCAGAGGGAACAATGGATCTTAGCATGTTTTTAATTTTAATAGATAACCCACATTCGCCAAAGGAATTTCTAAAATGTAATTCTGTATTTTGAAGATCATCATATAGTGAAAATAAAAGATTCTTATTTATAGCTAAGTGTTTTATTTTCAACCAAAGCTTTTCTAGTCCTGGAGGAATTTAATATCAGGCATCTTGAACATAAATCACCATTAAATTTTGCACTAATCATTGGCAATGCAGTATCTTAACAGTCTTGAAAGATACATTTATTCAACTTAATTATAATTATCAAAATGTATACATCCCTGGCACCAGCAATATATCCCAAAATTTATCTAATAGGTGTACTTGTACATGTTGAGATAATGTATGTTGAAAGTTATTCACCACAGATGCAATTTCATAGCTCTAGTCAAATCTCCAGCTTAATTCAAAGTAATATTAATAAGTTACTATCTTAGAAAGGATTTAATAAATACCTTTATTTATTTACTTACTTATTTATTTTGAGATAGGGCGTTACTCTGTCACCCTAGGTAGAGTGCCCTGGCATCACAGCTCACAGCACCCTCAAACTCTTGAGCTTGCGCGATCCTCTTGCCTCAGCCACCTGAGTAGCTGGGACTACAGGCATGCACCACCATGCCTAGCTAGTTTTTTCTATTTTTTTAGTAGAGATGGGGTCTTGATCTTGGTCAGGCTGGTCTTGAACTCCTGAGCTCAAACAATCCACCCACCTCAAGCCTCCCAGAGAGCTAAGACTATAGGTATGAGCCGCCACACCTGTATGCCTTACTTAAAATAGTAAATTAACTCAAAAGATCACAAGCTATGAAAGAAAATACTGATAAATGTAACCATAAAAAAACTCCATATGGCAAAAAATAAAAACCCACACAAAGCAAACATACCAAAATATAAAGGACAAACTTTTTTTTCTTTTTTTTTTTTTTTTGTTTTTAGCTGGGGCTGGGTTTGAATCCACCACCTCCGGCATATGGGGCCAGTGCCCTACCCTTTGAACCACAGGCGCTGCCCAATAAATGGCAATTTTTTTTTTTCTTTTTTTTTGAGACAGAGCCTCAAGCTGTCACCCTCAGTAGAGTGCCGTGGCATCCCACAGCTCACAGCAACCTCCAACTCCTGGGCTCAAGCGAGTCTCCTGCCTCAGCCTCCCAAGTAGCTGGGACCACAGGCACCCGCCACAACGCCTGGCTGTTTTTTGGTTGCAGCCGTCATTGTTGTTTTGGTGGGCCCCGCTGGATTCAAACCTGCCACCTTTGGTGTATTTGGCTGGCGCCTTAGCCACTTGAGCCACAGGCGCCGAGCCTAAATGGCAAATTCTTAAAAAACTATTTGTACTTCTTATTATCAAACAATGATCTAATCTCACATATATAAACACCAACTAGAATCAGTAATTTTTTTAAAAGACCAAGAGAAAAATGAGCATATGACAAGGAAGAAGTAGTTCATATAAAAAGAAATACAACTGGCTCTCAAACATCTGAAGCTCATATTCATCTTTGATATAAAAACTACTCCAAAATACCATTTTTCAAAATCAGGCTGGCAAAAATTCAGAAGTCTGTTAATATACTTAGCTGACAGATTTTAGAAAATATTAGCACCTACATCTTAGAAGAATGCTAATCTATACTAAACATGATTTATGTGGAAAAAAATAGGCAATAATTATTAAAAGTAAAACTCTATATATCCTTTTATCAGTAACCTTACTTTTGAGAATTAATCCTACAGATATTCTTACACAGGTATGAAATAATATATATGCAAAGTGACCTCCACTCAGACCTGTCTGTTAAAAGCAAAAGGTCAACAATCTAAACATCCAAAAGTGGCAGAGTGGTTAAACAAATTATGTTACAACCATAAAAATTACTAGTTGAGAAGTGCAAAACAAATAAGGCAATCACTTGCCTGGGGCTGGAGATGGGCAAGAGGACTGACTGAAGATGAGCAGCAGGGAACTTTTTAAGGGTGACAGAGATTTTCTAAAACTGGATTTTGGTGATGGGTGCACAACTCTTGACATTTAAAATCCCTAAAACTCCTTGGCTAGGCTCAGTGGCTCATACCTACAATCCTTGCACCCTTGGAGGGCAAGGCAAAAGAATCACTTGAGCTCCTGAGCTCGAGACCAACCTGAGCAAGAGACCCCATCTCTACTAAAAATAGAAAAAGTAGCTGGATGAAATGCCGGGCGCCTATAGTCTCAGCTACTCGAAAGGCTTGGGCACAGGAGCTTGAAGTTACTGTAAGATAAGGTGATGCCACAGCATTCTAGCCCAGGAGACAGAGCAAGACTCTTGTCTCCAACAAAACAAAAAAAAAATTATTTTTACATTTACACTGGTTTAATTTTCATTTGCAAATTATACCTCAATAGAGTTGTTAAAATTTTAGAATACCATTTGGTAGGCCAAGACAGAAGGACTACTTGAGATCAGGAGTTCGAGATAAGCTTAGCAAGGGTGTGAACCCCCATCCCTACCCCCCCCCGAAAAAAAACATTTTTAAAAATTAGCAAGGCAATCTCAGCTTTAGGAGCTGAGGTAGAAGGATCACCTGAGCCCAGACATTTGAGATTGCAGGGGAGCTATAACCAGACACTGCACTCCAATCAGGGCAAGAAATGAGACCTAGTCTCTTCAAACACACACACACACACACACACACACACATAGTGAGGCATTGTGGTGGGCGCCTGTAGTCCCAGCTACTCAGGAGGCTGAGGCAAGAGAATCGCCTAAGCCCAGGAGTTGGTGGTTGCTGTGAGCTGTGATGCCACAGCACTCCACCAAGAACAATAAAGTGAGACTCTGTCTCTAAAAAAAAACAAAAACAAACACACACACACACACACACACACGAAGACATCATCTATATCTTAATACAGAAACACCTCACAGATGTGCTAAGTGACAAAACTGTAAGTGCGTAACAGTATGTGTAATTTCAAAACCTAAGGAAAAAAAAAAGGGAACTAAGAAAGCAAATGTGTGTTTCCTTTCCTATGTCTGAGCAACTTTCAAACAATATACAACAAACAAGTAATAATTTCCATCTGTGCAGAAAGAAGGACACAACAAATGGACAGGGATGAAAGGCTTTTTACTATATTCCTTCACATGTATTTAACTTTTCAGCCATGTGTTCTAATCATTTGAAATAGTAAACTAAAAATATATATATGGACTTCAATAATATACCCTCTAATGTAAGTTACCTGCTTCCTCATTTCATTACTTACTATATTTGATATAATTTTACAACCATTCTGATTGTTCCCAAGAGTCTGCTTTTATGAAGAACTGTATGTGCCTGTACAAACTTTTAGATCCTGAATATTCTGGGAACTGTTCTATAGTTTCCAATACTCAATTCCAATGTTTTCAATTTATAAATCAATAAAAGATCTTGGGAATTCCAAATTGTCCAAATTATATCGACAGTGATACCGAGAAGATGCACCCCAAAATCATTTTTTTTAATCACATCATCCAGTTTAAGGTTGTGTGACATATACTAAACCGGATACACTCAGGCAGTCCCAAAGTTACAAATATCCAACTTACAGACAACTCACATACAACTCACACTTATGAACAGGGGCTTTTACCATAAGTCCCCAAGTTACAAACATCTGCATGATGTATGACTTGGACATACAAATAGGCTATTACAGGCAATAGGTAAACGTTCCTGTCTCAACTTACATACAAAATTCAACTTAAGAACATACCTACAAAAACCTATATTGTTTGTAACCTGGGAACTGCCTGTATATAAATCTTGAGATTTTACATTTTATTATCATTAACAAGATAAATTTATAGATATGTTTGTAAACAGTAACAGAAAAGGTACAAAGTATCTGCTGAGCCAAAAACTGCAACTGACCAGAAATACACTGTGAAAGCTGAGGTAGACCTAAACAGCCAAAAAGAAAGCTTCAAGGAAGGTCATACACTGAAATGAATACAGAGCTCTTCAAAGACTGCACAATACACTCCTCACACCTGGGCAGCTAACTACTCTCTCCTGAAACCCAAAGGGCCGCAAATCTAGGATCCACAAGACCAGAGCTCCTGGCTGGCCGAGGTGGCTCACACCTATAATCCTAGCACTCTGGGAGGCAGAGGCAGGTGGATTGCTTGAGCACATGTTGGAGACCAGCCTGAGCAAAAGAGAGACCCCCATCTCTTTTAAAACTAGAAAAACTGAGGCAAAAGGATTGCTTGAGCTCAAGTTGGACATAGGAGGTTGCTGTGAGATATGACGCCACAGCACTCTACCCAGGGTGACAGCTTGAGACTCTGTCTCAAATAAAACAAAAAACAAAAAACAAAAAACCAGAGCTCCTATTTTACTGATTGCTCACCTTGCACCAACAATTAAATAACAAAGTCGAGGCCAAAAAAATACATGTTCTAACAGAAGATTTCCACTTTTCCTACATTAATTTTGACTTTATTTTAAAGATCAATCACTAATACAAATTTTTACAAGTAAAAGAAGTTATAATTAATAAAGTGGTATAAGCTCATTTAAAAAATTAAACATCTTAACCCCACAACGTAAGACATTAAATGTTTTCTATACTGTCACCCTCTAGAGACAATTGCTATTAACAACTTGTTACAGTTCTTTCCAGACCTTTTCTAAGAAGCACTGACAGGCAATGTGTCAATTCAGTATCATTGTCTACTTACACTACATATAAGTAGATGTGAGGTAAAATATCTTCTTATAATAGTACAAATGTAAGCAAAAGCAAACTGTTGCCCAAACCTAGTTAAGTCAACTTGGGTTTAACCACATAGAATATTCTAAAAAGCACAGATAGCAAAAGAAGAGAATAAAAGAGAAAGTAGAAGGATGTGAGAAAGAAAAGGGCCAAATAGGCTCGGCGCCTATAGCTCAACCGGCTAAGGCGCCAGCCACGTACACCTAAGGTGGCGAGTTCGAATCCCCAGCCCGGACCCGCCAAACAAC
>NW_003852511.1:4237137-4252221 GCF_000181295.1 Otolemur garnettii
ACATAAACATGGTTAAAAATCTATCAGCTTTTTAAAAAAAAAAAAAAAAAAAAAAAAAAAAAAAAAAAAAAAAAAAAAAAAGAAAAGGGCCAAATAAAGTTTAACAACCCAATACAGCAGTGCATCCAATCTGTCACCTATTTAAGAGCTGATTCTAACACCTATTTCCATGGTTACTAGGCATTAAGCAAAAACTACATACAACAGACTCAGGAAAAGATTCCCTTCCTCTCCTCCACCATAAAAGTACCTAGTCTGGCAAAATTGAGCCACATAATCTGGAAGTTTGATCCAATGTCAGAAGTTCACTATATTACCCTTTAAAAAGTCTTTAAGTAGTTATTAACTAATTGGGAGGGTGGATTACAAGGAATAAAACTGATTATCTGCAGATATTATAACCTCAACTTCTAAGTAATTACAGTTTCATCTGCCTTCTAATAACATGCAGTATGTTCAAAACCCAGTAAAATATTTAAAAGTCTAAAACAATAATATACAAACAACTATTTACTAATGTCTAGTAACCAGCTGGTGACTTGAAAAATTTACACTCAACTTTCAAATCTGAACCTTAATTTCATGTAAGCCTAAATTAAATTTTAAGTTAAAAACATCTGGTAAATATTCCAGTTCTTTTATTACTGACAGGGTATGGACAGAATAATGAAATGCAAACTAGGAGAATCTTTTTAAAAATACCACCAACATTTTGAAACCATGTAAATATTTCACATAAAAAAAATTTAAAGAGCAATGCCTGTGGCTCAGTGGACAGGGCGCCAGCCCTATATGCCGAGGGTGGCAGGTTCAAACCCAGTCCCGGTCAGCTAAAACAGCGGTGGCAACTGCAACAAAAAATAGCTGGGTGTTGTGGAAGGCGCCTGTAGTCCCAGCTACTCAAGAGGCTAAGGCAAGAGAATCACTTAAGCCCAAGAGTTGGAGGTTGTTGTGAGCTGTGATGCCACAGCTCTCTACCGAAGGCGACAGAGTGAGACTCTTGTCTCAAAAAAAAAGATTAAAGTCCGGGCAAGGTGGCCCATGCCTGTAATCCCAGAACTCTAGAAGGTGGAGGTGGGCAGATCGCCTGAGCTAGAGCAAGATTCTGTCTCTAAAAAAAATAGCCAGGCATTGCAGTGGGTGCCTGTAATCCCAGCTACTCAGGAGGCTGAGACAAGAGAATTGCTTGAGCCCAAGAGTTTGAGGTTACTGTAAGTTATGACACCACAGCACTCTACTGACGGTGACAAAGTGAGACTCTGTCTCAAAAAGACAAACGAACAAAAAAATTAAAAAGGAAAAATTAGCACAAGCGCCAAAAACCAGAACCAAACTGAGGTAAACACCCTATCTTTAAATTGGTGGCATCAATACATAGGAAAGAATTATTTTGAGTATTTTAAATATTTACTGAAAATATTTACTATTAAAATTTTATTTTGCTCTCTCTCCCTCTCTCATCTCTTTGCTCCCTCCTTTTTTCTCCTCAGAGCTGCTCTGCAGCATCCCTCCCCCACCAATAAAGACCTTTCATATAAGCAAAAAAAAAATTTATTTTTATTTTAAAAGTATTCTGATACTACAGCCCTAGTGGAATAAAGCCTAAGGATAAAAAACACACACAGGGCGGTGCCTGTGGCTCAAAGGAGTAAGGCACTGGCCCCATATGCCAGAGGTGGCGGGTTCAAACCCAGCCCCGGCCAAAAAAAAAAAACACAAAAGAATCTCAAACTACATTCATATGTCTTACCATTACTAAAATAAGACCAGTATCATTATTTCAAAATGAATACATGTTATATGTATAATATTAAAGCTGTTACAAATGGAAAATTTTAGAATAATATAAAAAATGATAGAAATATAAAAGAAGTTAAATAGCCCTTTTCACCAAGACAGTACCATAGGCAAAGAAAGAAGTCCCTGCTCCTCCCAAAGCCAAGGCAATGCTAAAGTGCCCACAGCTACACAAATAAAAATGGAGATCAGCATGTATCACCTACCCAAGACACTACTCAAGAGGCAGCCCAAATACAGCTGGAAGCCAGCTCCCAGCTTGCCACTATGCCATCAACAAGTTCCCCTGGCCACTGAGTCAACCATCGAGAAGATATCCCCACACTTGTGTTCTAGTGTGGATGTCAAGGCCAGCAAGCAACAGATCAAATAAGCTGAGAAAAAAACTCTATGACACTGACATGGCCAAGGCAACACCTGATCAGACCTGATGGAGAAAAGAAGGCCTATGTCAAACTGGAAATAGTAGTATAAAGTCATAATTTATTTTTCTCTAATTTAAAAAAAAAACTTATTTCCTACACCTTAAAAAGCCTAGAAGCAATAATCATCCCCAATACCTTTACCGTGATCTCTAAAAACCATTTACCACTTAAGGAAACCAAGGCTCCTTAAAAATAGCTGATTTCAGATCCAGGGCAGGAAAAGTACCAGATAAACCTGAAAGCCCCTTGTGACAGAAAGTAAGCAATCAAAAACCAATGGGATGATATTTAAAAGAACACAAGAGCCCATCTGAAGGACTCACAACGGCCAGAGATGACATAATTGCACAATATAAAAACACTTCAAATATATTTAGGTAGTTAGGTAGAGAAATGAAGCTTTTATCTGCATTTCTTGACTTTAAACACATTAAATTCATGAAAGAGGCCAGGCACGGTGGCTCATGCCTGTAATCCTAGCACAGTGAGAGGCCGAGGTGTGAGGGTCACTGGAAGCCACAAGTTAGAGATTAGCATGGGCGACAAGACCCATGCCCCTGTAGTCCCAGATACTCGGGAGGCTGAGGCAGGATAGCTTGAGCCCAGTTGTTCTAGGCTGCACTGAGCTCTGATGATGCTACCGTGCTCTAGCCCAGGCAACAAAGTAAGATCCTTACAGCGTGTGGTGGCATGTGCCTGCAGTCCTATTACTTGGGAGGCTGAGGCATGAAGATTGCTTGAGCATAGGTGTAAACTATGATGACGCCACTGCACTCTAGCGTAGGTAACAAAGTAAGATCCTGACCATGTGTAGTATGTACCTGCAGTCCTACTACTTGGGAGGCTGAAGCAGAAGGATTGCTTGAGCTTACGAGTTCAAGGCTGCAGTGAGCTGTAATCATGCTCCAGGAGGTAACAGAATTAGACTCTGTCTCTCAAAAAAATTAGAATTAAGGCTCAGCGCCCGTAGCACAGTGGTTATGGCTCCAGCCATACACCGAGGCTGGTGGGTTCAAACCCAGCCCAGGCCAGCTAAACAACAATGACAATTGCAACAAGAACCAAAAAACAGCCAGGTGCTATGATGGGGTCCTGTCATCCCAGCTACTGGGGAGGCTGAGGCATGAGAATCACTTAAGCCCAAGAGTTACAGGTTGCTGTGAGCTGTGACACTCTACTGAGGGCAACATAGTAAGACTCTGTCTCCAAAAAAAAAAAAAAAAAAAAAAAACTGGAATTAAAAGTAAAGAAATAAAGTTTTCTTTATAACAGAACTTCAATTAACAAATGTAGCAGTCATATAATTAGAAAATCATCATTTTCAATACTCAGATGCTGCTAAAACTTTTGGGTGAAAAGTTGGTAAGACCTTTGTTTATAAAGGACACATCAAGCCAATAACACCTAAAACCACTGGTGAGTTTCAATACTCACGATATTGAAAGCAAGTCAACCTAACATTATGTATCTCCTGATGATAGGTAATAGAATGAATATAACACCTATGAAGGATGCTCACCAGAAAAAAAACCACTAGAACTAATTAACAGTTTACAGAAAATTATAGGTTAAACCAAACCACAAAGAGGCAATCACCCAAACAGAATGTCGGAAATTCTACATATTAAATAATGTATTTTCTCTATCAAGTAAAGAAAAATGAAAAGAGAAGAGACTTAAGAGACTAGTTAGACATGTATTTTCTGACTGCTATCTGAGGATTATTTGGGTCCTAATGTAAATAAACTGTGAAAGATATTTTTGAGATAATCAGGCAAATGTGAACATGTTCTAGCTACCAGATGACATTAAGAAATTATCATTAGGGTAGCGCCTGTGGCTCAAAACAGTAGGGCACTGGCCCCATATGCCAGAGGTGGCAGATTCAAACCCAACCCCAGCCAAAAAAAGAAGAAATTATCATTAATGTTATTAATTGCGACAATGGTATTGTGATTATGCTGTGGGGGGGGGGAAGGTCCCTATGTATATGGACATATATTGAACTATTTACACGTGAAATGATATCTGAGATTTGTTTTAAAATGCTACATCAGGGGTCCTCAAACTTTTTAAACAAGGGGACAGTTCACGGTCCCTCAGACTGTTGGAGGGCCGAACTGCAGGCCCTGGGACGAGTCAGCTGCTAACCAAGACAGGCAGCGGCAGCAAAAACACCCGGCGGGCCGGATAAATGTCCTAGGCGGGCTGCATGTGGCCCGCAGCCATAGTTAGAGGACACCCGTGCTCCATGGTGAGGAAGGTAAAAGGAGAAGGGAGATAGCAGAGTGAAATAGATAAAAACAAAATGGCAACACTAGCAGCTGCTGAAGGTAACAAATACGTGAACCATCAGTGAACTTCATTCCTGTACGTTTTAAATTGCCATAATAAAATTATAAAGCTGTATCACTGGTATGTTTGTTACCCTTAAATGTACTCATCTCTAATCATTTATTTGTACTCACCACCAGATTCTGAACATCACTGAATTACCTAAAAATTTAAAAACTCTATAAAGTAACTTTAAACTTATTTAATCTAAAAGTCAAATATTGAATCATATTAAATATATATAAAAATGATTACCTGCTCTACACACAAATTTTGTGCCTATCCACAGTTAAATATGTATTTGTTCAGCAGAATGGTGCTGCTTATGTATCTATACTGCTTCATCCTACTTTAACTCTGAGACCTTCATCATACTTAACTGGGACTCCGTATCTCTTCCATCAACTATTAACTCACAGTTAATATTCTAATTTTAAGACTCACCGAAAAGGGGAAGTAAACTATGATGTTACTGTGGCCATAAAATCTGGCTTCGATCCATTCACAGAGACAGTTCATTCATTAAACACTTCAGTCTCAGCCAGGCACAATGGCTAACACCTGTAATTCCAACACTTTAAGAAGCCAAGGCAGGAGAATGGCTTGAGGCCGGAAGTTTTAGACCACCCTGGGCAATATAGCAAGACTGTGTCCACAAAAGAAAAAAATTAGTCAGGTTTAGTGGCACAAGAGCCTGTAGTCCTATCTCTGTGGAAGGCTGAGCAGGGAGGATCACTTGGGCTCAAAAGTGTGAGGTTTATAATAGAGGAAGGAACGTTGGATTATGGGTTGAAAGATCCAATGAGGGAGGCGGTTCTACATCAGGTCTGAATTCGTAATTACGTCCTTCAGTGGTAGCTGCCTATCTGCACTATCTTGCAAAAGATTCTAAAGCTTCATTCAGGACCAACAACAGAAGGGTCTAGAGCCCCTGCCAGTTTTTAAATACATAGTATATGGTACTAAGAATCTATAACCAGAAAATAATGGGACTTTACTGGGTTTTTTTTTTTTTTTTTGCAGTTTTTGGCCGGGGCTAGGTTTGAACCCACCACCTCCGGCATATGGGGCTGGGGCTCTACTCCTTTGAGCCATAGGTGCCACCCTTTACTGGGTATCTTTTTGTCACAAAAAGGAATTTAAATATTTAGTCCTCTTCTTAAATGTCTTCAAATGGGCTGCTGTCTCTCTAACTCAGCTCCCCTACAAAAGTCACCCAGAGAACTACTGAGGAACTAAGGGGTAGGGTGGGGTGGGGGGTGGAGGTGAGCGTGACACATGGCACTTCCATTTGCTTTTTCACTCTATACGGAAACCAGACTGTGTGGTTATTAAGAAGGTAACTCTGGAATCAGGCGGAGTTCAGAACAATGCTACTTTATCCGAGCCCCACTTTCCTTATCTTTAAATAGGGATAATGAAAATATCTATTCTAGGAGTATCATGAAGTGTGTCTGTGCTTAGAAAAAGACATAACACATACAAAGCAGTACTCAAACTCTAGCTATCATCATTTTCATAATTACTATACATAACTTATTCTACATTAAAGATGCTTTGCTGGAGACAGAGAATAACCATAATAATACATCTTAAATAAGTACTATTCTTCAGTGATAGATGGTTTTTCTCTATCAAATCCATTTTAATCATTTTCTCTTTTTCTTTTCTTTTTTTTTTTTAAGAGTCTTACTTTATCCCCCTCAGTAGAGTGTCACACAGCTCACAGGAACCTCCAACTCCTGGACTTAGGCGATTCACTTGCCTTGGCCTCCCAAGTAGCTGGGACCACAGGTGCCCACCACAAGGGCTTTCAATAATTAAGTGCACAGTACTCTATTTTATCTTAATGCAATGCACACTGACCATACCAAGTACATATTCTCAACTATTCCCAATTGAGAATTTGAAGACATATAGTAAAGTGGTCCTTACCCAGCCCAACATATATTACAGTTCTTATTTTTTGACACTTATAAACCAAACACAGTACTAAGTATTTTGCATTCACCATCATATTTAATTTGTAGCAAAGCACTTAAGTAAATATTATTATCCACATATTTTGTATACTGAAAATAAAACTCAAAGAAGTGCCCTGCCTAAGGCCATGCAACCTGTAAAGAGGTCAAGCAGGATTTAAACCTAACAAAACAATTCCACTCTCTATTATCAAAGTGATGAGGTAAACCATCGCTTCTAATATACTGCTGATAAAGTTCAACAATGAAGAGTGGCGCTTGAATTTATCACCTCCATTAAAATGAGATTTAGATATTTTAATTTAAAAAATCTTAGGCAACAATTGAGATACAGTACGAGTGTTACTATCCTCCAAGTGGAGGTTCTGAAACTCAAAGTGAAAGTGAAAGCATGCTCTTAAAAGAAAAAAAGGCAGAGCTTGGCACCTATAGCTCAGCGCCTGGGGCACCGGCCACAAACACAGGGGCAGGAGGGTTCAAACCTGGCCTGGCCTGCCAAACAACAATAACAACTACCAAAAAAAAAAAAAAAAAAATAGCCTGGTGTTTGTGGCCAGCTCCTGTAGTCCCAGCTACCTGGGAGGCTGAGGCAAGAGAATCACTTAAGCCCAAGAGTTTGAGGTTACTGTGAGCTGTGACGCCACCACACTCTACCCAGGGTGACATAGTGAGTCTCTGTCTCCAAAAAAAAAAGAACCAGTAGGTTCAAAGTAACAGCTGTACCAAAGGGAAGAGGGTTTTGGTCTTAGGAAGTGTCACAAACTTCGAGGAAGAATATTCAAGGTTAAAGGGTTGGATTTTACTAAGAATATCGGTAGTGATTCCTAAACTTGGGTTCCCTCCTATTTTCATACTTTATATAGTTGTTTCAGAACTGTCATGACAATTTCAAGGCTGGAGAAATTTTAAACACCACTGTAAATGATACTGTAAGTAGCCAAAGTTCATGTACAGTGAGGTTGAAGCTGGTTCTTCTCTGTGGGCATTAGCACCCCCTTTAGTTAGACTTTAACACTTCCACCCACTCTGGTATCAGCCTTGTCTCCTACCCTAACGTTTCCGCCCTTAAGAGCTTTTAGGCCCTTGGAATAGAGGCTAAGGGAGTAAGATCCATCTTCTGAAGCTGCTTCCTGCTCATAAAGGGCACTGACCCTGCCTGTGGGCACCAGAGTCTCTCATATCTTGTTTGCTGTTTGTTTTTTAAGACAGAGTCTCACTATGTGGCCGTCGGTTAGAGTGCTATGGTGTCATTGAGTGCTATGGCCAGTTAGAGTCCTATGGTGTCACTGAGTGCTATGGCCGGGCATTGTGCCGGGCACCACAACCTCCAACTCCTGGGCTTAAGCAGTTCTCTTGCCTCTGTCTCCCAAGTAGCTGGGCCTATAGCGCCCTCCACCATGCCCAGCTATTTTTTGTTGCAATTGTCATTGTTTTTTAGTTGGCCTGGGCTGGTTTTGAACCCGCCAGCCTTAGTGTATGTGGCTGGTGCCCTAACCACTGTGCTACGGACACTGAACCTCTCATATCTTGTTCTATATTTATTAATGGAACTGAGTGCCAGGGCATGATGGGCTTTAAGGCACCTCACTATAGTGAGAGGACTCTTCAGGACCCTCAGAGAAGTCAAGTGGCCGTCAGGGGAATTTTGATAGTCTCTTTATCTCTCTGAAGATGGATGGGGTGGAACCCTTAGAGTGTGCCATGACATGTTATGTGGTAGTCTGGACAACCTGAGAAGACAAGAGATTTTAAAAGTCTAATAATGCAAGGTAAGAAAAGGAAAGTAAAAACTATGATAATAATGGAGATTATAAAGATCCACAGCATTTGCCTAAAAGCAGGCCATCAGGAGGACAGTTTGTTCCATACATCAGAAGCCATATCTGACTTTCTCTTTTGACGGCCTATACAATGTACTATAGTTATCTTGGCTGGTTTCAGGGCAGCATGTATAATTGAAGGATTCCAAAATGATATTTTATGGAGGAACTGGGCATCTTTTTGTTTGTTTTTTTGTAGAGACAGAGTCTCAATTTATTGTCCTTGGTAGAGTGCCATGGCGTCACACAGCTAACAGCAACCTCCAACTCCTGGGCTTAGGTGATTCTCTTGCCTCAGCCTCCCAAGTAGCTGGGACTACAGGCACCCGCCACAACGCCTGGCTATTTTTTGTTGTTGTTGCAGTTTGACCGGGGCCGAGTTTGAACCCAAACCCGCCACCTCGGTACATGGGGCAGGCGCCCTACCCACTGAGCCACAGGCGATTTGTTGTTAGCAATCTCCATTCTTCCCAAATGGGTATGAAGGATGAGGAAGGCATATGTCAAGTCTGTATAGATGTTAATTCTCTCTTCCTCTCCCAATTTTCAGGCTCTTAGGAGAGCAATCAGTTCAGCCTTTTGGGCAGAAGTGTGGAGAGGAAGAAGTCTCATTTTTACACCATTAAGGCTGACCATAGCATATCCTCTTTCAGCCACCATTCAGCACGACACTACTGCCCTCTGTATAACATTCACCTAGGCTTTAAAGCAGTGTTTTGTTTTCATTTTTTCAAGACAAGCATTTTTTCATCCCCTATAGAGTGCTACAGTGTCATAGCTCATAGCAACCTCAACTTCTTGGCCTCAGGTGATTCTCTTGCCTCAGCCTTCTGCATTGCTGGGACTACAGGTGCCCACCACAATGCTCAGCTATTTTTAGAGATGGGAGTCTCACTCTTACTCAGGCTGGTCTCAAACTCCTGAGCTCAAGCTCAAGCAATCCACCCATTTCAGCCTCCCAGAGTGGTAGGATTACAGGCATGAGCCACCACATCTGGCCTCAATGGAGTGTCTTTTAGGTCTGGTCTGCCAAAATATACTTATTCTATAGTTTTTGTATAGGAATGTGCTAAGTTGATTGGGTCCCATGGGCATCAGGTGGCTAGATTTAAAGTTTGGGACATCTCCAAACTGATCTCTGGAGAGTTCTACAGAAGGGCCTAAAATTTGGCATGGTATCCTCCTTTTAGCCAATGGTTATCTTTTATGTTTAAACCCCCCTGTACCTGGTTCGGGAGTTCTGACCTTTAAGAACATCTCTGAGGTTAACTTAGTGGTCTCTTTGACCAATAAGGCTGTGGCCACTATTGCTCTTAAGCATTCAGGCCATCCTATGGCCACTGAGTCCAACTACTTAGAGAAGTAAGCCACCAGTAGAAAGAGCCCCCAGGAGTTCAAGGCTTCAGTGAACAATGAACGCACCACTACACTCCAGCCCAGGTAACAGGGTGAGATCTTGTCTCTTTAAAAGAAAAAGGTGCAATTACTCAAGGTCCCCTCCATTATTTTCTACAGTAATCCTTCAAGAAACCACAGTAAACAGAAAAGCTACCACCTCTTAAAAAGTGAGTTATAGCTTCTAGATTAAGACAGATTCAAGTCATAAAACAAACTACAGAATTAAGCAGCACTCATCTATTTTATCATCACCATCCTCAACACATACAGGTCTGGAAAGGCTAAATTCTAAACGAAAAACCTGCCTTCGCCATGCATGGATCAACAAACTATGGTATACGGATAACATGGAATACTATTCCGCCATTAAAAAAGATGGAGCCTTGGGCAGTGCCTGTAGCTCAAAGGAGTAAGGCGCTGGCCCCATATGCCAGAGGTGGTGGGTTCAAACCCAACCCTGGCCAAAAACTGCAAAAAATAAAAATAAAAATAAAAATAAAAAAACATGGAGCCTTTACATCTTTTACATTTACCTGGAGTTGAAATATATTTTTCTTAGTGAAGTATGACAAGAATGGAAAAAACATTCAATGTATTCCATACTAATATGAAATCAATATATAAACAATTACATGCTCATATGAACAATAAAACACAAACATAGTCTAGTCCAGGGGTAGAGGGAGGTTGGGGGGGGGGACAATTGGCAGAAGGAGGGAGGGCGTGAGGCAGGATCTCACCTAATGTGCACACTCTGAGGGTGTGTAACACGCCTCCCCGGGTGAGGGGCTCTTTTACAAATGGAACTTTACCCTGGAAGTGAGAACGATGTAACCTAAAAATTTGTACCCTCATATTAATTTGAACTAAAAGACAAATTTTTTTTAAAAAAAAGACAAATATCTAATTAGCTGTATATCTTCAGGGCTATGTGAGGCTAAAATCTGATCATGAATAAACAGTCCACTTGTATATTGAACTGGGAAGTTCTGGGGTGGAAAAACCCGCCTTCAGAAGAGTCAGGAGTTTACCATACATACTGGTTACCTTGGAGACCACCAATCCCCCCCACATCTACCTAGAAGATCGACCAGAAGGCATCTATTAATTGTGTATTCTTCGCATGGCTTGTCTGCACTGGCATATAATTTCTAGCCTCACAAAATTTTTTTGTGGTTAAACAGTAAATACTAATCTCATTTCATAGACAGGCTTAAAAGGCTAAATCATTTTGCTATTGATAAACTAAAGAGCCGGTGGCAAGCAGAACACCTCCTGCCCCCAAAATGTCCACTTTCTAACTTCCAGAATACAGGAAAATGTTACATTACCTACCAAAGGGGAGTTTAAAGTTGTAGATGGAATTAAGTTTGCTATTCAGTTGACCTTAAAATGGGGGGATTATCCTGGACTACCTGGCAGAGGCTACTGTTAACACAAGCGCCTTATCAGTGCAAAAGGAAGGCAGGAGAGGTAAAAGAATTGGAGACACTAAGCTGCTACCTTTGAGACAACAGAGACCCGGAGTAAAGGAACCATGCAGTCCCTAGAAGCTGGAAAAAGCAGGGAAACCAATTCCCCCCACCCCCGAGCCTGCTGGAGGAATGCAGCCCAGGTGACATATCTTGTGCTTCTGACTTACAAAATTGTAAAATAATAAATCTACATTATGCTAAGTCACTAAATTTGTGGCAATTTGTTACAGCATCAGTAAGAAACAAATACAGAGCCCAATTCTGCCACTATTGTGCAAAAAAAACCAATCTACTAGGGCTAGGCACTGTGGCTCATGCCTGTAATCCTAGCACTCAGTGAGGGCGAGGCGGGTAGATTGCCTGAGCTCACAAATTTGAGACCAGCCTGAGCATGTGCAAGACCCCGTCTCTAAAAAATGGCCGGGCATTGTGGCAGGCACCTGTAGTCCCAGCTACTTGGGAGGCTGAGACAAGAGAATCGCTTGAGCCCAAGAGTTTAAGGTTGCTGTGAGATCTGATGCCATGGCACTCACCGAGAGTGACAAAGAGAGACTTTGTCCCCTCCCCCCCCCAAAGTAACTTACCAAATAAAATAGTTGTGTAAAAAACATAACTAGTACACAGTAAAATTTAACAATATGCTTATAAAATCCTCAGTCCTATTCAACACCATGTCTTCACCTCTAACATTTTAAGTAATTCTGAATCTGAAACATAATATTCCTTAAAAATATAACAGTAATTTATTTGCCCAGCACCAAGGGAGAATAAAGTTTTCAGTAAGTTTATACTTTTCTAAAAACCTTATGAAAATTTAATGAAACTTTCTAGATCTTTCTACTTCCCTTGCCCTCTTGAACAAAGATAAGGAAACTATTAAAAGGTTGATAGCTCAAGATCTAGGTTCAAAAATTAAATGTAATGCTGAACAATACATGGATCTTAGTTTTTAAAGTGTCTCTTTTTCCTTCAGGGTCCCCGTCCATCCAACTCTCAACTATGTCCTCAAAATTCTTCCCTCCTGATACAATACACACAAAGTATTTGTTGTTGTTTTTTTGAGATAGGGTCTTGCTGTGTTATCCAGGCTGGCCTCAAGCCTCCTATTCCCAGTAGCTGGGGGGGATCTCTCACAGTATTTGATAGTTCTAAATCACCCATGGACTAAGGAAACTAGATAGCTATAAAGATAAAAGTTAAATAAGAGGTAGAAGAGGCTCAGCACCCCTAACTCAGTGGTTAGGGCGCCAGCCACATAGAACAGGGCTGGTAAACTCAAACCCAGCCCAGGCCTGCTAAACAACAATGACAACCACAACTACAACAACAACAAAAATAGCTGGGCGATGAGGTGGACGCCTGCAGTCCCAGCTACTCAGGAGGCTGAGGCAAGAAAATCGCTTAAGCCCAAGAGTTTGAGGTTGCTGTGAGCTGTGATGCCATAGCACTCTACTGAGGGCAACATAGTGAGACTCTGTCTCAAAAAAAAAAAAAAAAAAAAGAGGTAGAACAGCATTAGCATTAATAAGAGTTCTGATTTGGAACAGTTAAGGTTTTGGGGGTTTTTTTTTGTTTGTTTTGTGTGGGTGTGTGAGACAGTCTCACCTGTGGTATCACAGCTCACAGCAACCGCCAGCTCTTGGGCTTAGGCGATTCTCTTGCCTCAGCCTCCCGAGTAGCTGGGATTATAGGTGCAGGCGCCTACCACAATACCCAGCTATTTTTTGTTGCAGTTTGGCCAGGGCTGGGTTTGAACTCGCCACCCTCAGTATATGGGGCCAGCGCCCTACTCACTGAGCCACAGGTGCTGCCTGAAATAGTTAAGGTTGAAATGGCATAACTACATAATCTCTCTCAGCCTTCATTTCTTCATCTGTAAGATAAGAATATTCATAGATAATACCTCTCAGGATTTTTTTGAGGATTAAACTTTAAAATTTAAGAAAAGATTGACACATATTAAGCACCAAAGTAGTAGCAAAATTATCATCCTTAAGTAACAAAAACGATGATGATGATGACAGCATAAGGAATATTACCAAGGCAGAGGCTGGTATAATAAATATTTTAATACTATTTAAATACAAGACAAAATTGATGCCAGTTTGACAAAGAGATAAATGCAATCAATGTTACCAAAGCAATAAAAGATGAATTCAGAGATTACATCTTTGTTAAAAATTAGAATTATACTAATTACCAAGGTATATGAGGATTAATTAACCTTTATTATCACAGAGTTATATTCATGTCAAAGCATCTATCCTTTTTTTTTTTTCTGAGACTGAGTCTCATTATGTTGCCCTCAGTAGAGTGCTGTCACATCACAGCTCATAGCAACCTCAAACTCTTGGGCTTAAGTGATTCTCTTACCTTAGCCTCCCAAGTAGCTGGGACTACAGGCCCCCACCACAATGCCTGGCTATTTTTTTGCTGCAGCTGTCACTGGTGTTTAGCTGGCTCTGGCCGGGTTCAAATCCACCAGCCTTGGTGTATGTGGCCAGTGCTATAACCACTGTGCTATGGGCACCAAGCCCAAAGCATCTGTCTTAACATTCTAAATGTGAATACATGATTTTCAGACTTTATGATCCCTTAAATAAAATATTTTCGCAACTGTTGTACACATCAATTGTACCCCCCTCACAACCTTCACCAATGCATAAAGATTAAAGTTGAAATTCTTTCAACTAGGAGGAATAAGGAGAAAAAAGGTTGCACATATAAATTAGAGAAAAATAATTAAAGGGGGAATGAAATAATAGAACCAAGTTCAAGCAAGTAAACAGAAAATTTGTCAAATAAAGTAAAATTATACTTTAAGGGAAGCTACCTAGATTGTTAATACTTTCTTAGTCCGTATAATCTTCTTATGTTGTTAACTGGCAGAATACTTAGGGTCTTGAATCCACATAGGCAAATGAACTTTCAAAGTCTCTTCCAGCCTCTATGGGCCAGTGTTTCAATTGAAAAGGCAACATAACCTAAGGATTTGTTTTTCTCCTGCTTGTTTTTTTAAATTTTTTTTTTTTAGAAATGAGATCTTGCTATGTTGCCTAGGCTGGAGTGTAGTCCCTATTCCCAGGCGCAACCCCACTACTAATCATGGAAGTTTTGATCTGTTCCATTTCCAACCAGGGCTGGCTTACCCCTCCTCAGGCAACCTGGTGCACCTCCCCCCACACTCCTGGGAGGTCACTATATTGATGCCAAACTTAGTGAGGACACCTGATCAGCATAGCACACTACCGCCCAGAACTCCTGGACTCAAGAGATCCTCCTGTCTCAGCCTCCCAAGTAGCTGGGACTACAGGCGTGAGCTACTGCATCAGGCCATTTTTCTCCTACTTTAGCATATTAAGTCTTCAAAGCATTATACTAGTTTCCTCTAACATTTTAATTTACAATACTAATTTTCCTCTTTCCTTTCTTTTTTTTTTAAAGAGACAAAGTCTCAGTATGTTGCCAACTCTGATGCCTGGGTATTCACAGGCATAATTAGGGTGCACTACAAACTGGAATTCCTGGGCTCAAGCGATCCTTCTGCCTCAACTACCCCAGTGGCTAGAACTATAGGCACATGCCACTGTGCCCAACACAAAAATAGTTTTCAGGGCAGTGCCCGTGGCTCAAAGGAGCAGGGTGCTGGCCCCATATGCTCAAACACAGCCCCAGCCAAAAACTGCAAAAAAAAAATTTTTCAAGTTAGCAAACATTCTCCCAGAAGTTCATTTTAATATAATCTCTTCTCATTTTTCAGATAACATGGTAAATTTATGTAAGAACATTTAATAGGTACCCTCACATCCACTGTTTCTAATATTGGGGGGGTCTTCTCTCAGGCATTGTTTCT
>NW_003852511.1:4252457-4255043 GCF_000181295.1 Otolemur garnettii
TAGAGTACCATGGCTTCATAGCTCACAGCAACCTCAAACTCTTGGGGTTGAGCAATCTCTTGCCTCAGCTTCCCCAGTAGCTGGGGACTATAGGCGCCTGCTACTAATGCCCGCTGGTTTTTCTATTTTTAGTGGAGATGGGGTCTTGATCTTGCTCAGGCTGGTCTCAATCTCCTGAGCTCAAGCAATCTACTTGTCAGCCTCCCAGAGGGCTAGGATTACAGGCATGAGCCACCACAATCAGCCCCCTTGCTTTTTCTTAAGCCTGCTCTTCCCAGCTACAACTTGATTTCTCAAAATTCAATAACTTATTTTTCCCAAAATCACTCTGTAGAGCTCCATGAAATTTGGATTTTGTCCTCTCCAATTATTTGCAGATTTGCACAGACTTTGGTCTTTTCTCAAGATCCCATTCTCCTCAAAACCTCTCTGGCTGGCCATCTCTGGCCATTTCGCTTCTGATATTATCTTCTGCCTAACTCCCAACGGCTCCAACTCTGTTTCTCCTTATCCCTCAATCAGTATTCCTCAGAGTTGGAGGCCCCCTACATGTGTACATAGATATCCATGGATATCCAAATATCCATCCATGTGCATATCTTCAACTGTATGCTCAGATCTAATAAATCAGTTCAGATCTTTTTACCAAGTTCCACTCTTTCTTTTTTTAACGGAGTCTCATTCTGTAACCCAGGCTAAAGGGCCCTGGCCTCGGCCTACCTCACAGCAATCTCAAACAACTGGGCACAAGCAATCCTCCTGCCTCAATCTCTCCATTAGCTGGGACTACCAGTGCATACCACTATGGCTACTTTTTTCTATTTTTAGTAGAAATGGAGCCTTCTTGTGCAGTCCTCGGGCCTTAGCTCCCAGAGTACCAGGATTACAGGAGTGAGCCACTGCGCCTGGCTACCAGTCATTTTTCAACTATTTACTGCAAATTTCCTTTTGGCTATCTAGCAATCACTTTAGACTCAATACGTAGTACCACCAACTCACCATCTACCATGTATTTTCTTTCAAAACTACCTCCCTGTTCTGATATCACCATCTCTACCGGAGATGCCAAACTACCTTTACGAAGGTAGATTGTATAATGGCCAACCCTTGAGTTTTTTTTTTCTTTTTTGAGACAGAGTCTCACAATGTTGCCCTCGGTAGAGTGCCGTGGCGTCACAGCTCACAGCAACCTCAAACTCTTGGGCTCAAGCGATTCTCTTGCCTCAGCCTCCCAACTAGCTGGGTCTACAGACGCCTGCAACCCTTGAGATTCTTAAGCAAGCCTAGCTGATTTCACATCTGGCTAAGCCACTTTGTATCCTTGAGCAAGTTAACCTCTTTAAGCCTCAATCTCCTTATCTAGGGGGAAAAAAAAGATAACATTTTCTTGCAGAATTCTTGTGGCTTATAAACAAGGTATGTTATGGAAAGCTTCTAATACAATACAAAGCATATAATAGGCATTGAATAGATATCTGCTACTTAAAAAAAGTGTTTAATATTATGATGGAAGTAAATTCTGGCTTTAAAATTGTTTTCTTTCGATGAAGAAAGTAGGCAAAAAACTACACTTACTATTCAATAAAGCCATCAAAAGGTCACTAAAACCACTTTATTACTCATTTAGAGTGACTAGTGGAGAGGCAGCAGGGTTCAGTTTACCAACAAGAGAGCAGACTCTGCCATCAGCTTAATGTGTGCCTGTGGGCAAATCACTCAATATCTTTACATCTGTTTCTTCAACCATAAAAAAGGAAAAATGCTGCTAACCTGCCTCAAAGGGATGGTATTAAAAACAGCTAATGATTATGAAACTTTAAAAATATGATGTGCCCTATAAAAACATTATATAACTTTAGTGTTAAAAAATCCCTTATAAACCATATATTTTGGGTTTATAAGGGATTTGCTAGGGGTCACTGTCGACAGTGGTCTGATGCAAAATTAACCTTTCTAATGAATACTAACAGGGATCCCAAAGAAGACATAAGTGTCTTTAGAACTAGCCAGATAGCACAGGGATGCTCCTTTACTAATCCACTCAGCTTACCCTTTAGTAGCAATCTCATGCAATTAGATTTCATTAGTATAAGAGGTGGTAGCTGCAATAATTTACAACACTGTGAGAGGTTCTGTACATGTTGCAGGTAATGGGTCTACTTGCCACCTAGCAGTACTAGACATCCAAATAAACTAGCAATACATGCTAAATACCTACTGAATGCTAAACACAGCTGTTAAGCAACGCTTCTACATTATCTACCAAAACTAAAAGAAACATAGTGGTGCCCTGTATAAATCATTTGGTTGTAGAGAAAATAACACATTAAATGCAAATAAAATCTCGCTAAAGCCATCAAAATGAATGACACAGAGCTGTATGTATGGATATAAAAGAAAATTTAAAAATTATGCTCAATGTAAGGGTATATGGTACACCTGGGTGGGTACAGGATACAACTACAACAGGGACTCCACACAACAAATGCAAACACTGTAACCTAATTTTACCCTCACATTAATCTGAAATTTTTTAAAATGAACAATATATATAATATGAACCCATTTTCTTTTTTTTTTTTGAGA
>NW_003852511.1:4255316-4258100 GCF_000181295.1 Otolemur garnettii
CCAAACATAAAATAAATACTTGCATGTATGTTTATATACGCAATGAAAAAGGTATGGAAGAATACAGCCAAGCTGTTTCATCAAGTGGCCAAGAAGTAAGACTTCTATTCACTGTCTATTATTCTGTAATTTTTTATATTTACTACAGACTTTTATAGCTTTCATAGTAAATCCTTTTTTCCTTTTTTTTTTTTTCCTAATTACAGGGGAAAGCGCGAATGCTAAAGATGAGTGCATGCTGTGTTGCCCAGGCTGAAGCACACTGCTCAGCTTCTTGAGTAGCTAGCACTACAGGCACATATCACAACTCCCAGCTATTTTTTTTTCTTTCTTTCTTTCTTTTTTTTTTTAATAGAAATGGGGTACTGCTCTGTTACCCAGGCTAACCTCAAAAACTCCTGAGCTGGCCAGGTGCTCATGCCTGTAATCCTAGCACTCTGGGAGGCTGAGGCAGGTGGACTGCTTGAGCTCACAGGTTCAAGACCAGCCTGAGCTAAAAGACCCCAGATCCTTATTCTACCATCTCAGAAATAGAAAAACTGAGGCAAGAGGATCACTTGAGCCCAAGAGTTGGAGATTGCTGTGAGCTATGATGCCACAGCACTCTACCCAGGGCAATAGCTTGAGATTCTGCCTCAAAAAAAAAAAAAAAAAGAAAAAAACAAAAAAGCACTCTTGAGCTTGAGCTATCTTCTTGATCAGAGGGAGGTTCCCAAAGTGTGGGGAATAAAGGTGTGAATTACCTTACCCAGCCAAAAACTTCTTTAATTGTGGTAGTAATAGAATTACTTTAGAAAAATATTCCTACCAGGAAGAGCAAAGCAAAAGTTTTGACTTACTAAATGGCAAAAGCCCTCAGGTTTGACTTAAAATAAGCAACATTGAGCAATTTTCAGTAAGAATATTCAGATTAAAAAACCACAAATAGAGCTGGGTGTGTTGGCTCATTCGTATAATGTCAGCACTCTGGGAGGCCAAAGCAGGAGGATCAGAGGATCTTTCATAGTCAAGAGTTCAGACCACCCTAAGCAAGGGTGAGACTCCATCTATAGAAAAAATTAGCCTGGAGTGCATCCATAGTCCCAGGTACTCAGAAGGCTAAAGCAAGAGGATTGTTTGAGCACAAAAGTTTGAGGTCGCAGTGAGCTAGGATGACGCCATTGCACTCTGGCCAGGGCAACAGAAGAGACTCTGCCCACCCACCAAACAAAACAAAACAGAAATGGGTCCTTTGATATCTTTATCAAGAAAAATAGAAAATGCGAAAAGCTAAATATTTCTCAAAGGTCCAAATCAGCGTAAGTCAAGCTGCCTCACTTAAACTGTATCAGCAATAGTGATCCTTTGTCTTCAGGCCTGTTCCACTTCCCTTTCACTCCTCTTTGAAGTAGAGACTCTGAGGCTGGCAGGGCTCCAGCATGTATGTGCCCCACCCCCAGAGGCTCATCATGCTAGACCAGCTTTAGGTGACTAAGTGCCACATCAGAATAGCAATCTGATCAAGAGATGAAAAAAAAAATTGCCCTACATATGTAATGCTTGAGGCGGACGCTTACACAGAAAATAAGTTTCTCCAGTGGTTCACCTAATCCAGCAAAAACCCTAGGCTGGGAAGTTAAATTTACTTTTCCCTTAAAAGAATCCCATCTGGATAAGACAGCAGCAAATTAGGAGAGAGGACAAGTATTATGTTCACCATGAAAAGCTTCTGCATCAGTAAATACTGAGAAAATAAAGGTGAGAAATGAGAACAAAAAGTTCTTAGAATAATGAAATCTGGTTTTCACCTTCCATTAAACCTTGTTTTAAAGGATTAAAAAAAAAATCTTAATCTTAATCACAAAACTGCAACTTCACAATGAACTACCAAAAAAGAGTGGAGTCACTGTACCACCCTAAAAGCCTAGTTAAATTCACAACAACTTGCACATTCTTTCCATAGAATTAATTATATACACTTTACTGGGAACTTACCGTGTAATAACCCTGTTGTCACATTTAGTCACCCCGAACAAGTCCAGGAGGTAAATACAACCATTCCTCAATTGAAATGAGGACACCAGCCTTCTTGGAAATTTAAGAAAGCTGCCTAAAACTTAGTAAAGATGAGTTGGCTGAATTTGATCCCAAGCAGCCTTAATGTAAAGAATCCTAATTCTATCATCTTTATAACACAAGTGACAGCCTTCTGCCAATAATATACTACACGTACTGACTGCTCAGAACAATGCCAAGCACGGGGTAAAGCACTTTCAATATGTTATTTCATTTAGTCTCACTTACACCACCTTACAAGATAGATGCTATTATTTCTATTTTATAAAACATGAAACTGATATTTATGTTCATTTCAAAAATAAATAATTTTACCCGTACTGCAACAGCCAAAAGGACAGAGACCAGATTGAAAACAAGGAAACTCTCTCTCTCCAAGACACATGCTCTTAATCTCTAAGCTACAATGTTTATTGGACACTTTAGCTAAACAAAGACAATTTTTACAGTCACATTCATGCAGTAAATTAGGAGAGAGGACAAGTTATTACATTCACTATGAGAAGTTTCTGCATCAGTAAGAACTGGGAAATTAAAGGTCAGAAATGAGAGCAATAGAAAAATCTGATTCTTTGTATTTAAATAAATTCGTCACATAAATTAATTATATATAACATAAAGTATATACTTTTACTATCAACAGAAAGCAAATCTTTTCTTTAAATTCCATTTTCTCAAATGTTTTAAGTTTATAGTTTTCGTTTCTACTATTTTTTTTTTTTTTTTTTT
>NW_003852511.1:4258804-4266182 GCF_000181295.1 Otolemur garnettii
CCTCATATGCCAGAGGTGGCGGGTTCAAACCCAGCCCTGGCCAAAAAAAAAAAAAAAGAGAGAGAGAATTGCTTAAGCCCAAAAGTTTGAGGTTGCTGTAAGCAGTGATGCCACAGCAGTCTACCAAGGGCAACACAGTGACACTCTGTCTCTGATAAAAAAACAAAAAAACAAAAAAAGTGTGGGCCCTGAACAGTGGCTTACACCTATAATCCTAGCACTCTGGGAGGTGCAGGCAGGAGAATCTTTTTGAGACCATGAGTTCTAGACCAACTTGGGCAACAGAGCAAAATTCTTTATCTATAAATAAGAGAAAACTTAGCTGGGCATTGTAGCTCACATCTGTAGTCTCAGCTACTTAGAAAGCTGAGGCAGGAGGTTCGCTTGAGCCCAGGAGATAGAGGATCCAGTGAGCTATGATTATACCACTGCACTTTAATGTGGGGGGGAAAAATGGATGTGTGATTTTTCTTTGTTTTTGTTTTTTTGTTTTTAGCAGACTGGGGCTGGGTTTGAACCCACCACCCCTGGTGCATGTGGCCAGCACCCTACCTACTGAGCAACAGACACCCCCAGGATGTGTGATTTTTCAATGAAATTTATTAAATTGTTGTCCACAACTATGCTCTCCTAAGCAATTATGGCCTAGAAGACAAAGATTATCAAGTTAGCAAACCAAGTTAAGTCACATTGGCAAAAATATACCGAAAAACAAGAAAATATTGGCTTAAGTAAGAAAAATCCAGGCCAGGGATGTCGGTTCACATCTGTAATCCTAGCACTTTGGGGGAAGCCTGTAGAATAGCTTGGGGTCAGGAGTCTGAGATTAGACAACAAGACCCCACCTCTACAAAAAATAGAAATTAGCCAGGAATGGTGGTGTATGCTTGTAGGCCTAGCCACTCAGGAATCTGAGGCATGAGGATCACTTGAGCCCAGGGGTTTGAGGTCACAATAGCTGAGACAACAGAGTGAGATCCTGTCTCAAAAAATAAAAATGGAAAAAAAAAAAAAAAGAGAGAGAAAAGTATATAAAAGTATATGTCCCCTGTCCAAAATATACTGTCATCTGACTTATTTTAGCAGTATAAAGCTATATGTATATACAAAAGTATTATTCTTCTTTTGGAAGTGATAGCTTTTCTTTCTTTCTTTTTTTTTTTTTTTGAAACAGTCTCACTATGTCATCCTCAGTAGAGTGCCATGGTGTCACAGCTCACTGCAACCTCAAACTCTTGGGCTTAAGTGATTCTCTTGCCTCAGCCTCCCAAGTAGCTGGGACTGCAGGCGCCCACCACAACGCGTGGCTAATTTTTTATTGTTGTCGCAGTTGTCATTATTGTTTTAACTGAGCCAAGCCAGGCTCAAATGACCAACCTGGGTGCATGTGGCTGACACCATAACCACTGTGCTACACTGATATCTTTTCTGTAAGATTTTCTCCTTTACAGGTCAATAATCAATTGGCAAAAATATGCCTAAAAACAAGAAAATATTGGCTTAAGTAAGAAAAATCCTAAAGAGAAGTAGCTCCTTCTCCCACCTTCCTACCAACACTAATGTTAAGCTGGAAAGACCAGGCAGAGTAAAGTTAAATTTTATACGTATCTTTAATTGACTGTATCCTAAAGCTGACTACATCTAGTTAATCATGGTTAGACATTACCCTTGCCTTAGATGACCCCATTAGGGCAAATAACTATGCAAAAGGTAAGAGCAAGCATATATTAACTTTTATAATAGTTTTACAAAAAATATCCAATATACTAAAAATTATAATTCCAGATTTCCAGAGTAAACTTTTAAATCTCATAATTTTTTTTCATGAATCAAAGCTAAATTCAAATTTTCCTTAGCAGTTCAAAAAAGTAAACACTTTAAGCAATTCAGATTATCTCTAAACTGAAAAATCCAAAATGCTCCAAAATCCAAAAATTTTTGAATATCAACATGATACCCAAAGGAAATGCTCATTTAAGCACTACAGATTTTCAGATTTGAGAAGCTTAACTAGTAAACATATAAATGCCAATATTCCAAATTTTGAAATGCTTCTGTTCCCGGGCATTTTGGATAAAGCATACTTACTTACCCTGCCTATATGCATTTGTGCAAATGCTAACATCTCAGAAACAATAGACTTTTCTGACTGTGTAAAGATTTAAATTTAAAAATTACAAAGTTTGGCTTGGCACCTGTAGCTCAGCATCTAGGGCGCCAGCCACATACACTAGAACTGCCAGGTTTGAATCTAGCCCAGGCCTGCCAAACAGTAACAACTACAACCAAAAAACAGCCAGGCATTATGGTGGGCACCTATAGTCCCAGCTACTTGGGAGGCTGAGGCAAGAGAATCACTTAAGCCTGAGAGTTTGAGGTTGCTGTGAGTTGTGACGTCACAGCACTCTACTGAGGGGGCAACGTAGTGAGACTGTCTCCAAAAAAAAAAAAAAAAACAATGTAATCCAAGCACTGTGGGAGGCTGAGGACGGAGAATTGCTTGAGCTCACGAGTTCATGACTTATCTAAGTAAGAGTGAGACCCCGACTCCTGAAAAATGGAAAGACCCAGCCAGGTGCCACGGCAAGTGCCCATAATCACAGCAACTTCCAGAGGCTGAGGCAGTAGGATGCCCACAGCCTGAGTCTGAGGTTGCAGTGAGCTAGGCCACTGCACTCTGCTCAGGGCATAGGGTGGGACTCTGTCTCAACAAAAATTAATTAACTAATTAATTAAATAAAAATAAAAAAGCAAGGAAATAAAAAAAATTACAAAGTTGATTAGTAACTGGTTGGTTAACTGTTTCGTTTTGTTTTTTGAGACAGAGTCTCATTATGTCACCCTCAACAAAGTGCCGTGGGGTCATAGCTCATAGCAACCTCCAACTCTTAGGCACAAGCTATTCTCTTGCCTCAGCCTCCCAACTAGCTGGGACTACAGGCACCCACCACAATGCTCGGCTAATTTTTAAAGACGGGGCCTCACTCAGGCTGGTCTCAAACTCCTGAGCTCAGGCAATCCATCCACCTCGGCCTCCCAAGTGCTGGAATTACAAGCAAAAGCCACCTCGCTGTGCCAGTTAACTGTTTCTTTTTTTTTTTTTTTTTTCACAAATAGGGTTCTTTATTTGTCATTTTTTTATAATTAATTATTTTTTATTAAATCATAACTTTGTACATTGATGCATTTATGGGGTTCAGGGTACTGCTTCAATATACAATGTGAAATGTTTACACTGAACCAAGTAACACATCCATCACAATTATACTCATTTCTTAATAAAAAATATGGAACGCTTCACAATTTGCATGTCATCCTTGCACAGGGGCCATGCTAATCTTCTCTGTATGGTTTCAATTTTAGTATTATGTGCTGCCGAAGCAAGCACTATTCGTCATTATTAAAAGCCTGAATTTTAGACAGATTCTTGGACTGGTAGTTCATATCCACCAGCTCGTTCAACTTTAGCAACTGTCTCGTCCACAGTAGCTTTTCTAGAACTACGACCTTTACCATGAAGCTCCATGAGTTTTCCCAACTCAAACTTGGGTTTCTTTAGCATTTTTACTTTTCTAACGAAGACATCATGGAGAGGATAAATAGATTGGCATGCTTTTTCTATGTCTTTTCCAGTGCTACCTAGAATCACTTTACTGACAACTTCTTTCAAGTCATTTGTTTGCACCTCTCTAGTCATGATTTCCATCATTTTCCTCCAGATTTGGGGAACCTGTTGGTGCTGGGCCTAAGAGGTCCTCCGTATCTGATTGTTGTGTTTCTTAGTAAAACCAAGACAGAGCAGATGAAGCAAATAACCATCGGTAGTCCTAACATCAACATGAGCTTCAATCACAGTCTGCCATTTTTTAAACATAGAACACATTTTGTCACAGGTAAGATCCATGCCATGGAAGTTAGTGAGGCAGTTTCTACCCTAAACATCTTCAGTAATCAGCCTGAATTTTCTAAATGCAACTTCATCATTCTGCAGATCAGCAAGACTCACTTCAAACACACGACCTTTGAGGCCATCAGATATAATTTTGGTTCCTTGAGTCCTGGTGACTAGTGTTTTCCTACTATTTCTTATATTGAACATAGCAGGTGCCTTCACATCATACCAATCTTTCTTAGAAAATGGATCAACCACTTTCTTCTTGCTCCCTTTTTTGCCACCTTTCGTAAGGCGCTTGTTCTTGCCGACTGCCATGATGGTGCTCTGTGAGCCAAAAGGCAGTTAACTGTTTCTTTAATGTGAGAATAGGATACACAACTATTCCTACTAAACAGGAATAGCAGACCAGGAAACAGATGATACTACTACAGAGCTCTGTTTCTTAACATTTGCACTGCCAGTTCCATCAAGAACTTGAT
The DNA here is from genome assembly GCF_000181295.1 of Otolemur garnettii. Classification (NCBI taxonomy): domain Eukaryota; kingdom Metazoa; phylum Chordata; class Mammalia; order Primates; family Galagidae; genus Otolemur; species Otolemur garnettii. The sequence goes on from NW_003852511.1 coordinate 4,263,179, forward strand.
GAAATGGTGGGGTACACTGGTTCATGCCCATAATCCCAGCATTAGGAAGGCCCAGGAAGGAGGACTCCTTGAGGCCAGGAATTCAAAACCAGTCTGGGCAACATAATGAGACCCTGTCTCTACTTAAAAAAAAAAAAAAATACAGAAAAAGAAAAAAAAAGGATCTGATATGGTTTCTCCCCTCTGAACACTGTTATTTGTAATGTATAAGTAGGAACAACTGTTAATTAAGAAATACTGGACTCTATGTTCAGAGTAAGTTAAATATTGTTTTTAAAACTTTTCCCCTTTCTTATGGTGGGTGCCTGTAGTCCCAGCTACTTGGGAGGCTAAGGCAAGAGAATCACTTAAGCCAAAAAGTTTGAGGTTGCTATGAGCTGTGATACCACAGCTCTCTACTGAGGGCAACACAGTAGAGAGAAAGAAAAAGAAAAAAAAAAAAGCTCCCCCCCCCCAAAAGCTTTTGCCCTTTCTTGCCTCTTTTCCTATGTCCCTTGATTCTATTCACCAGCCTAACATAATGACTATTAGTACAGTAAGATGAACGTGAAATCTGGTTTCTCTATACTAACCTTGCTTTTAATTTTCTAGTTAAACTGTTTATATGTTTTCGTAAACTTAATTTTTCTACCTCAAACCCAAATGCTACCTTCAATTTTAGAAAATTACCAGATTTCTAATAACACATTATTTTCCATGGAAAAGTAGAATGTTAGGATTTCCTATACTCTTAAGACACCAGAAACGTTAAAAGTTTTATACCAAAAGTTTTCGTCTAAAATTTAAGTTAAACATATCAATTAGTAGAGGTAACAAAATACTGTCTTATTTTGATGCAAATTAATTAAATGAAAATATTTCAATCATCCTGGGAAACAAAGGCCATTTATAGCTTGTATTTTATTCAATGTTGATAAGGTTTAAAGAAGACCAAACTGAAAAGTAAGCAGTAGTGATTTACTTTCTCCAGTATTTTCCTTCACCTTTTATATTCACATTAAGTTCCAAGCTAAAAGTGATGCCCTACACTTAGGCAACGAATATAAACTTTAAGGTTTATATTATACACCTTACCAAAATCCTTACCTTCTACAACCTGCAATTGCTTAAAATCAAAAGAATTAATGTGACGATGGCTCCCATTGATTATCATGGGTCTTGTTACACAGACAGATAAAACATATGTTTTGTGAATGTAGAAATATCCTACAAGATTCACTACTTGTGTTCTGACTCCCGTTTTTAAACAATTCATCAAGAATAAAACTTTGCAACTCTTTTGTCTATTAGTAAAAAATATAGCATATTGATAGAGCCACATTTCACAGAGTAATATGCCAGAAAGCATTTTTCACAAGTATAAAGGCTTATTTCTTTTTTTTGTTTGTTTGTTTTGAGACACAGTCTCATTATGTCGCTCTCAGTAGAGTGCCAAGGCATCACAGCTCATAGCAACCTCAAACTCTTCCAGGGGTCCTCAAACCTTTAAAACAGGGGGCTGGTTTACTGTCCCTCAGACCGTTGGAGTGCCGGACTGCAGGCCCCAGGACGAGTCGCCTGCTAAGCAGGACAGGCAGCAGTGGCAAAAACACCCAGCGGGCTGGATAAATGTCCTTGGTGGCGCATGTGGCCCATGAGCCATAGTCTGAGGACACCTGGTTAAGTGATTCTCTTGTCTCAGCCTCCAGAGTAGCTGGGACTACAGGCGCCCACCACAAGGCCTGGCTATTGTTTTTGTTGCAGTTGTCGTTGTTTTTAGCAGGCCCAGGCCAGGGTTGAATCTGCCAGCTGTGGTATATGTGGCAGGCACCCTAACCACTGAGCAATAGACACCAAACCTATAAATGCTATTTCTAAAAATTAAAACTTAAAAAGAAAATTTAAAACTAGAGTTCAGGGGCGGCACCTGTGGCTCAAAAGGGTAGGGCACCGGCCCCATATGCTGGAGGTGGCAGGTTCAAACCCAGCCCCACCCCACCCCCCAAAAAGTAAAACTAGAGTTCCCCCTAAACTCATTTTCCAGTTATTCAGCCAAAATATCTTGGTGTCCTCTTTGACCCTTTCTCCTCCTCTATATTCGATCTGCCAGGAGCTCCTGTTGGTCCTATCTTCAAAAAAGAATCTATCATCTGACCACTCCTCACTTCACTCACTGGGGCCACCACCATCGTGCCATAATCCTTTATCAAAATAGCTTCCAAACTGGTCGCCTTCTGTCCTTAACTCCCGTACAGCCTGTTTTTAACGGAGCATTCAGTGACCCTTTAAAAATCTAATGAAACTCCACTGCTCTGTAATGACACTGTATCATCCTCCTTCGATAACTACTTGCTCCAAAGTCGTCTCAATAAAGCCTAATCTGACCATCATACAAACAGTGGAACCTGCCCCAGCCCCTAGGTTCTTAAGGTTATCATCCTTAACCAGCTCTATTCTTATGTCCGTAGCTCTCACCATCTAACTAGAAACGTATTAGTTTATTCTGATTTGTTTGCCCTCTCACCTTAAAGTGTAAGATTCAGAGCCCAGAATTTCTACCTGTTTTGTTCACTGATACGTCCTAAGTGGCCAGAACAGAAACTAGCATGTAATAAGTGTTTCATAAACAGCCCATGACTATGTGTGTGTGTGTGTGTGTGTGTGTGTGTGCGCGCGCGCGCATATGATTTTTTTAAATGTCCAAGTCCTTGGTGACCACTTGCCACAACATGAAACATCTGAAGTTAAATACCAAGCACTCAAGAGGTTATCACACAGATAATATTACCATTCTAAAACTGAAAAGTCCACTTTTAGAGCACAAGAGAACTAAAAATACAAGTTCACACAAAAACATGTATATGAATGTTCACAGCACCATTACCTCAGTAGACAAAGAGTAGAAATAACCCATATGCTCACCAAGTAACAAAATGGATTAGCAAAATGTGGTAAATCAAAGAAATGGAATATTATTCAGCAATAAAAAGAAATGAAGTATAGCTATAGACTGCAAAGTAAATAA
>NW_003852511.1:4266420-4268944 GCF_000181295.1 Otolemur garnettii
CGAGTCTCCTGCCTCAGCCTCCCAAGAAGCTGGGACCACACGCGCCCACTACAACGCCCGGCTATTTTTTGGTTGCAGCTGTCGTTGTTTGGCAGGCCTGGGCTGGATTCGAACCTGCCACCTTACGCGTATGGGGCTGGGGCCTTAGCCACTTGAGCCACAGGCGCAGAGCCGAAAATGTTTTCTATTTTTTATTTTTTTGAGACAGAGTCTCACTTTGTTACCTCAGTAGACATCGTAGCTCACAGCAACCTCAAACTCTTAAACTCAAACCATCCTCTTGCCTCAGCCTCCCCAACAACTGGGACTACAGGCACCTGCCACAATGCCTGGCTATATTTAGAGACCAGGTCTTGCTCTTGCTGAGGCTGGCCTCAAACTCCTGAGCTCAGACAATCTATCCTCAGCCTCCCAGAGTGCTAGGATTACAGGCATGAACCACCACACCCAGCCACTAAAAATGTTTTCTGACACAAAAGCCACATATTATATGATTCCATTGATAGGAAATGCCAGAAGAGGCAAACCCTTACAGATATTAATAGAAAGTAGATTAGTGATGCCAGTGGAGGGACAAAAGGGAAGAACAGAGAGTGACTACTAAGAAGTAAAGGGCTTCTTTTGGGGAGTTAGAAAGTAGTGATGGACAACCAGGCACAGTGGGGCAGTCCCACTATGCTGCTGGGGATGCTGCAGTGGGGGGACTGCTTGAGCCAGAGTTTGAGGCCAGCCCAGAGAATGTATCAAGATCTTGCCTTTTAAAGAAAAGAAAAAAAATTACAGTGGCTCATGCTTATAATCCTAGCACTCTGGGAGGCTGAGGCGGATAGACTGCTTGAGACCTTGTCTCTACTAAAAACAGAAAAAACTAGCTGGGCGTCCTGGCAGGCTCCTGTAGTCCCAACTATTAGGGAAACTGAGGCAAAGATGATTTCTTGACCCCAAGAGTTTGAGGTTGCTATGAGCTACAATGACCCCAAGGTACTCTACCCATGGTGACCAAGTAAGACTCTGTCTCAAAAAAAAAAAAAAATTAATTTTAATTAATTTAATTTGGCAATTTTTGGCTAGGGCCAGATTTAAACCCACCACCTCTGGTATATGGGGCCGGCCCTACCCCTTTGAGCCACAGGTGCCTCCCCTTAAATTTTAAAAGACAGTAGTAATGGATGGACAACCTTGTAAAATACTAAAAAAATAATAAATTTCAACACTAAAGTTTTTTTAAAAGGCTGAATTTTACAGTATGTTTATTATATCTCGTTTTAAAATTTAAAACCAAAACCAAAACAACAGGATTGCTCAGCTAAGAGTTCACTGCTCACTAATATGGGAAAGCTTAAGGGTTAGAAATGCCTGCTTGGTTGTACCCGGTTACAAGAATCCCATCAACCAACTAATCACAGCTGAAGATTTTTTTTTAAAGAGCAAAGCGTGTTGGGAAGATACTCATCTGTAAGTAGCAGCAAGCAGAACTTTTGTCTCACACGCAATCCATTTAAATCCAATCATCCCACCTTCAGATATATCCCAAATATTACTGCTTTTCCCAACTGGCCCACCACCATCTCTCCCCGGAACTAGCTGGACAGCTTCGTGACTGACCTCCCACTTCTACTCTTGCTCACAGTCTATTCCTAGACAGCAGTTGATGGCTTTCACTTCACTCAGGACGCTCAGAAGACTTTCCGACACATTCAGATTTTACTCAAGTCCATACTGTGTCCCAGAAGGCCTTACACATTGTACTTGCCCTTGTGGTCCTCCTTAGCCTCCCTTCTGCCACCCCAGCCTGGTGGCCTTCCTCCTGTTCCTTAAATATGCCACCTCAAACATGCTAAGCACTTCTGGGACTTTGCACTTGTCTTTTTGGCAGGGAATGTTCTTCCCCCAGAAAGCGAATGGCACCCTCTATTACTTGTTTCATATCACATTTATAAATATTATCTCCTCAAACAGGTCCTCCATTATTTATTAGTGGTTATTCTATCCCTGTGATTTTTTAACCAGTGTGAAATGAGAAGATCTTAGATGCGCCACAAAAACTTCTTAAGGATCATTAATTAAATTATCTTTGAAAGAAGTTCAAAGCACATGAAGTGTGTGTGTGTGTGTGTGTGTGTGTATATATATATATATTTTTTTTTTTTTGAGACAGAGTCTCACTATGTCGCCCTTGGTAGAGTGCCATGGCGTCACAGCTCACAGCAACCTCAAACTCTTCAACTTACGCAATTCTCTTGCCTCAGCCTCCCAAGTTGCTGGGTCCACAGGTACCTACCACAATGCCTATTTTTTTGTTGTAGCTGTCAGTGTTGTCTGGCAGGCCCAGGCTGGGTTCAAACCCTCCAGCTCCAGTGTATGTGGATTTATGCAATTCTCTTGCCTAAGTCTCCCAAGTTGCTGGGACCACCCACCACAATGTCTGGCTATTTTTTTGTTGTAGTTGTCAGTGTTGTTTGGCAGGCCCAGGCTGGGTTCAAACCCTCCAGCTCCAGTGTATGTGGACTTATGCAATTCTCTT
>NW_003852511.1:4269129-4272569 GCF_000181295.1 Otolemur garnettii
TGGACTTATGCAATTCTCTTGCCTAAGTCTCCCAAGTTGCTGGGACCACTGGCACCCACCACAATGTCTGACTATTTTTTTGTTGTAGTTGTCAGCGTTGTTTGGCAGGCCCAGGCTGGGTTCAAACCCTCCAGCTCCAGCGTATTTGGTTGGTGCCCTAGCCACTGAGCTACAGGGGGCGTGCCAAGAAGTATATTCTTTTTTTTACTCTTTTTTTGGATCAATATAATTTAAGTGTGTGTGAAAGTTTAACTATAGGTAGGTACAAGAGTGCCACCAGATAAAAAAGGTTGAGAAACACTGCTCTGCCCTCTTATTTTGTTTCTGCTTTATTTTTCTTCATAGTACTTGTTTTGTTCTTATTGTCTGTCCACCCTAGCAGAAAGTAAACTCCATGAAGACAAGAGCTTCTGTCTGTTCACTGCTATATCCTCAAAACCCAGAACCACACCTGGTACAAAGGCAGACAATCTGTGCAATGACTGAAGTTACTGGCTGAATTGAAAAAAAACACATTCTTCAGTCAAGTAGGTACTCACCTTGGATAGTTTTTTTTTTTTTTGGCCATGGCTGGGTTTGAACCCGCCATCTCTGGCATATGGGGCCAGCGCCCTACTCGTTTGAGCCACAGGTGCCGCCCAACACCTGGTATAGTTTTTAAAATTACAATAAGCAAAAGACTTAGCAATTTGGACAAAAAACAAGTTAGTATTTTACAAAATTATATGTTCATCAAAAAGACCCCAAGTTTATGGTGCAAAATACATTGGTATGGATCTTAAATCCTTTCAAATATCATAGTTAATTATGAATGATAAGGTTAACATTTACACTGGATTAATCAAGCCTCTGACTTCATCCTACATGTTGTCTTGATCTTACCTCTTAATAAGTCTACTTGGAGGCCAACCTCCTATATATTCCTTTTAATACTCAAAATTCTATTCATCTTTACCCCAATGACAACATGCTTCAAATGACAATAACATCCATCTAATTTCCCAAGATAGAAAACCTCCATCTTCCTCACATCTCAGGATAAGTCAGTAGGTCTTGAATTCTACTTAATAAATGTCTCAGATATAGCCCCTCTGCCGTACTCTCACTGCATTAATTCAGGTCCTTATTCATTTCTCATTTGTACTTCTCATCTGGACTCACCAGACCTTCCATGCAGATCTCTTTTAATATATTCGCTATAATGCCACCAAAGTGATCTCTCTACAATGCAAATCCAACACCTTTATCTCTAATTATAAACATTCAGTGGTTCCAGAGCTTTGAAGAGAATTTTCAGCTCCCTTACTCAGCTTCATCTCACATCATTGCCCTTCTACTACCATTACAAACATCTTATACTTTAATTCAACCAGAGCAAACTACATGTAGTTTCCAGATACATCACCTTGTTTTGTTCTTTATTTTCCAGTACATTATTCCCTTCTTTCTGAAACCTTCTGTTCTCCCCTTTTTGACTAGCAAAAGCTTTAACACTCAGCCTAGGTATCAACTCCACCAGAAAACTTTCCATGGCTCTCTGATTTAGACATCCTCTTCTGTCCTCCCACAATGCTTACTACAATTACTATATGCTGAAAAAAATAACTATTATAATTCAATAAGCTGTAAGTTTTGCTTTATTTTTCTATGACTTCTACTAAATTGTGTCATTCAGAGTAGGTCAAATACTCTATTTGCCTTCATTCCATGCTGTTAAATGAATGACTTATGAAAGAAGGGTGAGGCAGAAGGGAGAGACGGGATGGAGTGAAGGGAAGAAAGTAGAAGGAAGTTGGGGGAGAGTGAGAAGGCGAAAGAGCAAGAACGCTCTTATCAAGAATGTTAAGAAAGAGCATTTATGGCTCGGCACCTGTAGCTCAGCAGCTAAGGCCCTGGCCACATACACCCGGTCTGGTGAGTTCGAACCAGGCCTGACAAACAAGGATAACTACAACAAAAAAATAGCCAGGCGTGGTGGCAGGCATCTGTAGTCCCAGCTACTTGGGAGCCTGACACAAGAGAATCACTTAAGCCCAAGAGTTTGAGGTTGCTGTGAGCTGTGAGGCCATGGCACTCTACCAAGTGTGACAAAGTAAGACTGTCTTTAAAAAAAAAAGAAAGAAGAAAAGAAAGGTCATTTATAATCAATCCATTATTTTTATGTGGTTTAGGCCAGTTACTTTTGAAGAAAGAATGGTACATATACAAAAGCTCATCTACCCAGATTCCAAGTCAAGCATCTAAATCACTTAACTCCTAAAAAGTCTGATGTGTCAGGCAGTGCCCATATCTCAGTGGGTAGTGGCAGCCATATACACTCAGGCTGGTGAGTTCAAACCTGGTCTGGACCAGCTAAACAGCAAAGACAACTGCAACAAAAAAATAGCCAGGCATTGTGGCAGGCGCCTATAGTCCCAGCTACTTGGGAGGCTGACATAAGAGAATCATTTAAGCCCAAGAGTTTGAGGCTGCTTTGCGCTATGACCCAGGCTAACATAGTGAGATTCTGTCCCTCCCCCAAAGAAAAGTCTGATAAGTCTAACCTATCCTGCCCTTCCAAAAATTTACTGCAGTGTAGTGAACAGCATGCACAAACAGAAGCAGAAAAAAAGTTTCAGTTTAAAAAAAAGTAGGAAATTAATCTCATATAATAAATAAAAATTAAGTTTCTGAATTCTTTACAAACTTTAATAACCTGTCATTTCCTGATAATGTGCCATCACTGATTACCCAAAGGTCTAACAAAAGTATGAAAAATAAACCTGTCACAAACCCAGTGTAACACCAACATCATGATCTACATTAAAGCACAAACTGCTTTTCTCATATTTCTCAAAAATACAGTGTAGGTGCCAGGCATGGTGGCTCACACCTGTGATCCCAGCACTCTGGGAGGCTGAGATGGGTGGATGACTTAAGCTCAGGAGTTCAAGACTAGCCTGAGCAAGACTGAGACTGTATCTCTACTAAAAATAGAAAAACTAACTGGGGCTCAGCCTGTAGTCCTAGCTACCAGGGAGGCTAAAGTAAGAGGACTGCTCAAGCCTAAGAGTTTGAGGTTGCTGTGAGCTATGACACAACAGCACTCTACCAAGGGCTACAAAGTGAGACTCTGTCTCAAAAAAAAAAAAACCACTATGCAAAATACTACTACAATATAGAATATTCTATACTGTAGTAACATGGATTTATTTTTAAATTTTTCAAGATAGTACTATAAGAAAACTGCTAAAGCATAACATTTAAAACAAAATAGGGGCCAGGCACAGTGGCTCATGCCTGTAATCCTAGCACTCTGGGAAGCCAAGGCAGGTGGACTGCCCTGAGCTCACAAGTTGGAAACTAGCCTAAGCAGGTGGGGGACCTCATCTCTAAAAACAGCCAGGTGTTGTGGCGGGTGCCTGTAGTCCCAGCTACTTGGGAGGCTAAGGCAAGAGAAT
>NW_003852511.1:4272877-4280920 GCF_000181295.1 Otolemur garnettii
CCAGAAAGTACTACCTTTTTACTAAATACTCTGGCAGTTATCTCACTACTCTGTCACTTAACAAAACTTAAGAAATTTTTGTCAATAATAAGATAATTCAAAGCTATAAACTTGTTTCAAAGTATAAATCTGTTTGGGAAGATCCAATAGAGGCATAAGTCCTTCAGTAGCTCAACTGTCATTATAAAATAGAAAGTGAGGACACATGAAAAAGAAAATTTAAGCCCAGTATAATCAACACTAAAAACATTATGAATTGCAAATTTTGCTAAAGCAAATACAAATCATGAATAGCATCTCATCTTTTACCATACAATAAATTAAGTTGTAAGAGATAAGCCAAGTCTTTGAGCGTTAAAGATTACTAGCTGATTCCCTAAGAGAAGATTTGCTGTACTTACAATAACAGGAAGTTCTTCTTGTATAAAGTGAGAACCGTATGTTAGTAACTTTTTCCTTTTAACATTAAATAGTGCCTTTTTAAAAAAGGCACTAAGAATGGAAATGATGAGCACTTACAAACAGCACTTCCAAAATAACAGCAAAAAAACCTGCATTTGCCTTCTAGTTACCCTAAAACTTTTAAACTGAAGTTTCCAATGCACTTTCATTTTTCTAAGCAGACAAGCTTTTTTTCAAAAAAGGGAAATGAAAGAAAGAAAAAAAAGAAAATTTAAATCTAAAGGGCCTACAACTTACTACTACATTTCTTTTAAGCAAACACAGAGTACTTAAGATGTGACAAGTAGTACACTGGAAACGGTGACAACTTACAACATTGCTTCCGAACTAAACTCTGTATTTATTAAGCTCCCAAACTTATTATGTGTTATTGAACTCAACACTTTTCTTAAAAAATTCTCATCCAACACCAAAGCAGATAGCTTACCTAATAAAAATCACTTTTCATTCACTCTTTTATTAATGAGTTTTAGCTAGGATCTGTGTCTAAAAAAAAGGACTCATTCTTGAAACACCCATTTACATGAAACTGATATAGGAACTTAGCAAATTTGCAAACCAACTAGATCAATAAAGAAAAATAAAACATACAACCCTAAGTCCCTGGAAGATACAAGGAACTGCCATCTGTGAATGGTATACAGATCTCCAAAATTCTCTTTCAAAGTCTTTCAACTAAGATTATTTTTGCAGCTAATCTAACGGTTTCTGCTAAAATTTCACAGTACTGAGAGATTTTCTTTCATCAGTGTAACTGAGAGCACCACAATACAGTTCAGTTTCTAGATTCAGATTACTTGACCTGCTTTTTATTTTACCTTTAAAACACTACAATCCATGCAGTTATTCCTCGCATTCTCTGCAAAAACAGACGATGTACACACAGGAGAATCACCTCCAGTGAGATACCCTATTACTGACTCCAACTCCACAGCAAAACTCGTGATTATTCACGCCAGCTGACCCCCACTTCTCCCGGGGAAGGGCTCGGTCACCAAGCCACCAAACACACCTTCCTCTGCACAACTTGGAGGCCTCACGCAGCGACCTCGTCCAAACCCCTTTGCCCCTTACTTCCTGCACTCTTTAACCTCAGAGGTTCGTTTTCCGAAGGCTATCTTACCTTCATGATGATTCTGGGACCGATACACCCTCGAAAACACCGGGTTCACCTGCACCTGGAGAGGAAACAAAAGACACCCTGTCAACAACACCACGGGCACCCCTCTGCACTGGCGGAGGCGGAGGGGAGGAACTGAGCGAAGACCGAACCCCGAAGAGCGAACCGCGCAGGGCGTCAGCCCCCGAACCCTCATCACACGCCGATTCGGGGCTCCCTCCCGCCTCGCCATCCCCGCAAACTCAGCCACCTACAGAGCTCGGCGGCTTCCAGTCCCCATTGTCGGGACCAGACGGAGTTTCCCGTCTCCGACAATGACGCCATTTCTGTCAGAGAAAAAACTCACAACAAGCCCGGAGTCCGGCGCTGGGCCGGCCGCCCTCTCCACGGGCCTCCGCGCCCGGCCAGGCCCCCACGGCCGCACCGCTCCGCTTCAGGGCGGGAGCCCGGCCGGGGGCCGTCGAGGGGCCAGGCGGGCCTCAGGGCCGCGAGCAGGACCGACCCTCCGCAGAGCCTCTGCCCACGTCCCGTTGCGAATGGAGACCCGACAAGTGGGAGCGGGATCAACATCTGCCGCCGCCACCGGGACGCCGAGAGCCGAGGGCCCAGGAGGCGGCACGGCCCCCCATCCGCCGGGGCCCCCCACTGAGGCCCCTAAGCCGCTGAGTGTGCGGCCACCCGACCAGGGGGCGGCTCGGACACCGCAAAAGCTGGAGGGGGGGCGGGGGCTCCCGAGAGGCCGAGGCCCAGAATTCGGGCGCTGGCGAGACCACCACTACTACCTTCCCCTGCTCCCCGGCCGTGCCCAGTGACTCCCAAAAGGGCTCCCTTAGGAAACCGCGAAAGCCCCGGAGAACGTCCCTACCTTCCTCAGAGGCGAGATCTGACCCTGGCACGTCCAGAATCCCTTCTCCTCCTCCCCCCCAAAACCAGCAGGCCTGGGTGAAGAGACTGGGAAGAAGGGCGGTGGGTCCAGCGGCTGCTGAGGCTGAGGCTACGGCTCCTCCTCCTCCCGCGGCGGCGACTGGTACCTTTGTTTGGCGGCCGCTCTCCGGCTCCCTGGTTGGGGGGAGGGGGGACGACGAAAAATCCCTCCCGGACTGGAGGTCCAGGCCCCTAATCGCGCTGCCCTCCAGAGGACGGCAGCGATGGACCCTCTGCGGCTCCCTCCAGGCAAAGGCCCAAGCGGTGGCCGTGGCGGCGGTAAGCTTAAGCTCAGGAGTCTCCCTCCCCTCCAGCGCCCGAGCTCCTCACTCCGGACCCGACTGACGGGCAAACATCGCTTGCCCCCCACCCCAGGTCCCCCCCCTTCTCTCTTTTCTCCCCTCCCCTAGATTTTTTTCTCCTCCCCTAGCTCTGTCCCGGATGGCCTCTTAGGCGACCTCGGATTGGTTCGGATTCTTTAGAACCCGCCCATACCCCGTTTCTATTGGTCCTCTGGATACAAACAACGACGCCATTTTCACCCAGTTCTATGGAAACAGAAAGTTACGCCTCAAAGCTTTCAGGGAAATGTGGTCCAGCCTCTGGGGCCAATACGCTAACTCTCTCCAAGAAGAACTACAAGGCCCACAATGCTGAGCGACTGCGTGCGATGGAATAGGGGAGGGCAAAGGGGAGGGGCGACAAAGCAGTGGGGAGGCGGCAACGACGCCTGCGCAGTGTGACCGGGATGGCGCATTTTCTCGCACCGAGTAATGCGGCGTCGCTGGCTGCCGAGGAGGGCGGAGAGTTCTCGGGTGAAGTAGGGGGAGGGATTCATGTAGGCGTCAGGAGGAGCTTTAGTGTGAAGTATAAAGTAGGAAGCTGATGCTGGGTACTGCTACTCCTGCACTGGCGGCGAGAAAGTCGTGATATCATCGTTGAACCGTGAGCGGCGGTAGTGGCGGCGGGGGGGGGGGGGGAACCCAGATGGGAAGGAGGGCGGGTGTAGGGGGTGACTGGGAGGCGGGGCCGAGAGGAAAGAAAGAAAGGAGGGTGAGGACCCGGATGCTGAACCGGATTGTGTATGAATTTTCCATCCTCATGCTTGAGATGGGGAGGAGAAAGAGGTGACCCAGTGCGGCGGAACCAGAATGCTCAGGGTTCCTCACCCTGAGGTCTCTGTGCGAGTCCAGTAGACATTTCGAGCTCTCTTCCAACCCGCTGTTGAAAATCGGCCTCGATTTTTTGAATTCCCTGCCGGTGTCTCTTGTTTCCTTGAGACCCCATCGGCTCCCGGAGTTTTGAGTAGACGGATTCACCCTGCGCGTCAGAACTGCGCTTCCCATTTGTATGTCTGTAGTTAGTAATTCTGAAACGAGGCCTTTCCTTTTCTAAAAGAATTTTTTGCATGCTATTTTTACATTTTGTTGTGCCTTAGTTTCGTCTTTTAACGCGTTAGAAGGTACTTTGCTTGTTTTGAACGCCCACCAGGTGAAACAACTGGGCCTTCCTAGACCTTAAGCTTAGTGAGACAGAGGTTAAACAAAACAGATCCCCATGTGAATGTGAAATTGCAACACTGACAGCGCTGCAATACATGGAGATAGGAGAATGTGAAGTAAGAAATTTGGCTGGTTCTTGTATCCTCAAGGAATCCGCAACAATAAATTTTTTTTTTAAAAAGGAAGAAAAGAAATTTGGCTGGGTGGCCGAGGAGGATGGATTGCTTAACCTCAGGCATTCGAGGCCAGCCCAGCCTAAGCAATAGCGAGACCTAGTCTTTACCAAAAATAGAAAAATTAGCCAAATAAGGTGTTGGGCTCCTGTAGTCCCAGCTACTGGGGAGGCTGAGTCAGGAGGATCTTTTGAACCTCAGAGTTTGAGGTTGCTGTGAGCTATGATGCCAAGCACTCAAAGTGACAACTGTCTTCAAAAACAGAAGGAAAAGAAAAAATTTATCTTATTGAGATGTAAGGAGAGACTTTCCCCAACAAGTGAGGTTCAAGCAAAGCAGGAAAGGGCTAATAGAGAGAAGCAAATATAAATTTGCAGTCATTAGTGGAAGAGTAAAGGACTGTGGATTAAAGGGGCCAGTGCTTGGAGCCCGCCCAACAAGGAAGCTGCTGTGGTAGTAGTTCATTCATACATGTGGGGAAAAAAGTTTGTATTAATATTTATTGATCCATTTTTCGAACAAACTTCCAGTAGTTTTTCAGTTTTGAAAGTGAGTAGTTTTAGACTGTCACAGTGACATTCTATATCCTACATCATAAGTTCATACACGTACAGTTCATGTAACATGAAAATGCCTCTTTGACATTTAAGTCTACTGTGTGGTAACTGAAGTTTCCAGCTCTGATAAATTAAGGGGCCCTTGAATAAGAAAAGAAAAAGAGGCAAGATAAGAGGATGTGCCACAATATGTAGCATCCCCAAGAAGAAACAGGACAATTTGGTTTTTGATTCCTGAAAAATTGGGGTTCCTCTGTTTTTCTGCAGCTGAGAGTATATAAACGTATATATTAAACGTTCTCTGGGAAAGAACTATTAATTGACCTATTTTGTTGTTTGTTTGTTTTTGAGACAGAGTCTCACATTGTCACCCCTGGTAGAGTGCTGTGGTGTCATAGCTCATAGCAACCTCGAATTGTTGGGCTCAAGCGATTTCTTTTCCCTCAGCACCCCTCAGCCTGCATGCGCCCAGCCAGCTCAGTCTGGTCTCAAACTCAGACAGTGCACTTGCCTTGGCTGTCCAGAGTGCTGGGATTACAGCCATGAGCCACTTCCACAGGGCTTTGTTAATTGAGTTTTCTTAAACTTCTTTTTTTAACTTTTCCACATGCCTTAACACGAAGAATAACTTTTTTTTTCTTTTTTTATTGTTTGGGATTCATAGAAGGGTACAAAGAATTACCTTATACTGATTGCATTTGTTAGATAAAGTCCTTTAATAATTGTATTGCACCCCCAGAAGCTGTGCCATACACCTCATCTAAGAATAATTTTTTAAGTTGAGAGATAACATTGGCCATAAAGCCCTAAGAATTGAAACAGACATTAGCTCTGATTTCTGTTAAGAGTTCACCTATTAGTGATCCAGACACAAAAAAGGACTTACGAGAATGGGTATCATTGATTTTTAAATTAAGTCAGCTGTGTTTTGGAGGCTGTTAAAAATGATATAAAAATGATTTTTGTTCCCAGCCTAGTTAGTTAAGAGATGTCTACTGATTTAAGTAGAGAAGTATGTAAGGTTTTTTTTTTTAATTATTATTTCAAAATATTAAAGAAGTACAAACATTTTTCATACAAGGCTTGAGTCAGGGCTGTAAATAAGACCATCACCCAGATAAGTGTTCCTTGTACCCATTAGGTGAGTTTTTGGCCCTTCTCTCTTTCCCTCTCCCCCCAGTTGAATTCAAATGACTTGTACTTCCCTCTGTGCACACGTTTGCCTTCCAGTTTATTAGCGAGTACATGTGGTAGTTGTGAAGTATTTTTAATTCACATGATGTTCAGTAATTTTTTGCCTAAGCCATTCTCCCTTCTTTGTAACCTTGTTTCTCTAATACTTATGAATGAGATAACCTATATCAGAGATCAAACTGTATAGGTAATAGGTTGCTAAGTTAGATTTTTATAACTTCTAGGTATTTATGAGCTTTTTTTCTCTAGTAACATGTTTAATATTGATTGCCAGTCAAAGTAGACGTAGAAGTTTTCCATGTGGAATGTTTCCTTTTAAATTCATTTTGCTAAAATGATATCCCTTGGTGGAATGCTGATTTTTTTTAATTGTTTCACATAGATAATTTTCTAGAACAAACCACAAAAAATATACTTTTCAATCCTAAAGAGCAACCTGAACTAGGCACCAAATTCATGCTTTAATTTCCAGTCATAGAAAGCAAAAATTTCCATTCATAAATCAGTCTTAAATAAAGAGTTAACATAGTGAAATTTATGCCTTAGCCTGTTACTGCACAAGCATGAATATTTGCTTGGCATTAAACAGCAAAGATAGTCTGTAGCTGGGGATTTTAATCTGAGGTATGTGTACAGGATTCAGAAGCTATATATCCCAGAGAAGTTATATGAAGGCATTTGTGGGGGGCCATATTTACACATAAACAGTTTTATGGGACTTTTTGGAAGGTCATAGCTTTCATCACATTCCCAAAAGTTTCTCTGACCCATGACATGGTTTATACTCATCTTGGTATAGAAGCATCCAAGCACTTGCACAATTGATAATAATCTTTGTGTCATTACTTCACCCTCCTTTATCACATACCTAAGAATGTATAGGTAATGTAGAAGTTTTATTTCTTCCTCCGCTTACCATATTCTGCATCTAATTCCACAGCAGTAAAAAAAAGTACATAGCAGAGACAATGCTGTTCAAACCTTTTTTTTTTTTTTTTTTAATTTTTGTAGAGGCAGAGTCTCACTTTATCGCCCTGGGTAGAGTGCTGCGGCATCACACAGCTCACGGTAACCTCCAACTCCTGGGCTTAGGCAGTTCTCTTGCCTCAGGCTCCCACCACAATGCCTGGCTAAATAGGTGTAGTCTTAATAGTGAAGTGGAATGCCAGTGCTAATAATTAGATGGGGGGTGTTTAGAAGGGATACAAGTGTAATTTTGTTACATGGGTAGGTTGTAGGGCCTTCTAAGGTACCTGTCACCCAAATCATACACATTGTACCTAAGAAATTTCTCATAATCTACCCCTTGCCCTTCCAAGACTCTATAATAATCTATCATCCCACACTCTACATCCATGTACACACTTTACTCCCCCTTTATAAGTAAGAACTTGGGGTCTTTGTTTTTCTGTGTCTGACTTATTAAGATAATGGCCTCCAGTTCTATCCATTTGCAGCAGAAGACATGATTTCCTTCTTTTTTTGTGGATGGATGGTATTCTGTTGTGTGTATATACCACATTTTATCTAATGATCCCTTGATGGACACTTAGTTTTATTCCGTATCTTTGCTGTTGTGAATAGTGCACATAGACGTGCAAGATGTTAGAAATTAGTTTACTTTGGCAGCACTTTGTGAGTATTTACTCAGGACCTTCATACGTGCTTAACTGCGTATGTATCAACCAATATATTCATTTGCTGAATACAGTAGAACCTCTATAAGTTGACCACCCAAGAGAAGGTAATAAACTGGTCAACATACCGAGGTGGTCAGTATAAGGAACTAGGCATATTGTACTGATACGTACATGTGCATGTCCTAGCTATGAACTAATTACGTCAACTTAAGAAGGTGGTCGTTGTAGGGAGGTGGTCAGCTATGGAGGTTCTACTATATGCAAAAGGTCTTGTATTTTGTGATTTAAATGTCAGATTCTACTCTCCTAAATATATTTTAACATTTTTTAATTTAATGTCAGCAGAGAATAACAGTACTGGAATTGCACTATCCCTGAGAGTGTGAGTAATGAGTTAGAGTCTCAGGTGACTGGGCTATAAAAGAAGAGCTTTAGGCTCAGTGCCTGTAGTTCAGTGGTTAGGGCACCAGC
>NW_003852511.1:4281258-4285304 GCF_000181295.1 Otolemur garnettii
TTTATTCCTAGAAAGTGGCCAGCTGGGCACAGTGGCTTATGCCTATAATTCCAGCGCTTTGGAAGACCCGGCATACTCGAGCCCAGGATTTTGAGACTAGCCTGAGCAACACATCAAGATCTTATGTTTACAAAAAATAGAAAGTGGGTTGTGATGGTGCACATCAGCAGCTGCAGCTTCTTGGGAGGCTGAGGCAGCAGGATCCAGCAGTTTGAGGATTTAGTGAGCTGTAATGACACCACTGCCTTCAGTGGTGTCTCAAAAAGATAAAAAAATGTGACCCTCACTCAGGCAGATACATTCTTTAGCTTTGTTTTCTTCTAGCATGCTGAGAGAGAACTTTCTAAGGTAACTTCCAGGTAAAAAATTTAATAGGGCACAACTCTTTGAACAATACTAATCATGAACTGCCTTTAGATACCATATTATTTTACCCTTGGGTTGTTGTATCTATAGTGAAGGCACAAAATTGGTTAGGATAAGACTCATGATCCTAGAGCAAGTCATAATCTCAAGAAGCATAAGAAAGAGAACTAAAGAACTGGGTGCAGTGACTCACGCCTGTAATAACCAGCAACTTGGGAAGCTCAGGTGGGATGATTGCTTGAAGCCAGAAGTCAGAGACAATATAGGGAGACTCCTTCTCTAAAAAAATGGAAAAGAGGGTGCCTGTGGCTCAGTGCACATGTTCTGCGGCTCCTGGGTTTGAACCCGGCCTGGACAAGCTAAACAAACAAACAAAATAAGCCAGGCACTGTGGTGGGCGCCTATAGTCCCAGCTGCTAGGGAGGCTGAGGCAACAGAATCGCTTGAGCCCAGGAGTTTGAGGTTGCTGTGAGCTGACGCCACGGCACTCTACCCAGAATGACAAAGTGAGACTCTGTCTTAATTAAAAAAAAAAAAAAATTAAAATTAAAAAATGGAAAAAAATAGTCAAGTGTGGTAGCACATGCTGGTAGTTCCACCTGCTCTGGAGGCTGAGGTGGGAGGATTCTGTGAGCCCAAGAGTTCAAGACTGCAGTGAGCTATGGTTGTGCAACCACAACCTGGGTAACAGAGCGAGATCCTATCTCACACACACACACACACACACAAAGGACAAAAGTTGTAAACGTAAAATGTGCCAAAAATGCAGGAGCAATTCCATAAAGAAGAGTCCTAGTATGAGAACAAATAAAATAAAAACAAATTTACAAAGAGACAGTAGAGATTCGGCAGTAAAGGAAGACCCTAGTATTGCCACAACTGATACTCTAGGAAATAATCAAATAAATGCAAAATTCAGAATAATAAGGTATTACAGAGAAATATTTTTAATAAAATACTGTAATTGCATTCAAGTTAATTCATGTCTTAAGTCAGAATCTCTGAAATAAGCCAGGTGCGGTGGCTCATGCCTGTAATCATAGCACTCTGGGAGGCCGAGGCAGGTGGCTTGCTTGAGTTCACGAGTTTGAGACCAGCCTAAGCAAGAGCAAGACCCCCATCTCTACTAAAAATAGAAAAGAAAAAATCTCTGAAATAGATTAATTGTAAAGAAAATACCAAGAAGGGTGAATCCCTTTAAATCTTAAATATATAAAACATACTCATCTTAATGCTCATAGAAAAAAGAATATATTTACTAATTTAAATCGTAAAATATAAAAGTATCTTTTTAATTCTCTGCATTTGTTTTGACATTTGTTTTTTATTAACAAATTAAGCCTCTTATGGTTGGTAAAAGTAGTGCTCCATGGAACGTGGACATACTTATAGTCCCATTTACCTGGAAGGTTGAGGCAGAAGGATCACTTGAGCTTAGGAGTTCAAGGATACAGTGAGCTATGATCCCACGACTGCGCTTTAGCCTGGGTGACAGAGTAAGTCCCATTTCTCTTAAAAAAGGAGTGGCTTAATATAAGTTATGTAACTAAGAAGACGACTTAAAAACCAAGTGACTGGCTCGGCACCTGTGGCTCAAGCGGCTAAGGCCCCAGCCACATACACCTAACCTGGCGGGTTTGAATCCCCAGCCCGGGCCCGCCAAACAACAATGATGGCTGCAATCAAAAAATGGCCAGGCGTTGTGGCGGGCGCCTGTAGTCCCAGCTACTTGGGAGGCTGAGGCAGGAGACTCGCTTGAGCCCAAGAGTTTGAAGTTGCTGTGAGCTGTGATGGTACAACACTCTACTGAGGGCAACAAAACACGACTGTCTAGAAAAGATAAAGAAAAAATGAGATATAATTTAATTATCACCCATTTAAGTTGTACAGTTCAGTGGTTCTTAGTATCTTTACAAGGTTGTGCAAACATTGCCACAATTTAATAACATTTTGATCTATCAGAAGGAAACCCTGTACTCAATAACAGTCACCCCCCCCCCTTCCTCCATGCTGGCAACCACTAATCTACTTTCTGTCTCTACAGATTGGCCTATTCTGAACATTTCATATAAATGGAATAATACAATATGGGATCTTTCGTGACTGGCTTCTTTCACTCAGCATACACAGTAATGTGTTCAGCCTTCACACCTGTAGAATTTTCTTTTTAAACCAGAATATAAGTCTGCCTTTTCAAATACACCATGAGGTACAAATTCTTCTGCAGTTTGACACTCAAAGATAATTAAGTTCTTAAGGTACTTTTTGTTTCTTCTTTTTGACAGATCAACTTTGAAATTTGAAAACAATGGAGAAGACTCAAGAAACAGTCCAAAGAATTCTTCTAGAACCCTATAAATACTTACTTCAGTTACCAGGTAACAGTCCAATTACAGTTTTCTAGTTTTCATATCGTAGTGGTCATTCAAATGTTAGCAAGTAGGAGAGACACTGTGAAAGTTTTGAGATACACAAAAATCAAGACATGTGAAATCATTTTGATTACTGCATTTTTCTCAAAATGTTGGCCACAACATTCTATGCATTTTGCATTCTTGTAAACCCATTTGTTTGTTTGTTTGTTTGTTTGTTTGGAGACAGAGTCTCACTTTGTCACCCTTGGTAGAGTGCTCTGGCATCATAGTTCACAGCAACCTCTTGGGCTCACATAGTTCTCTTGCCTCAGCCTCCCAAGTAGCTGGGGCTTGGGCTACTATTGGTACCCACCACAATGCCCAGCCATTTTTAGAGATGAGGTCTCACTCTGACTCAGGCTGGTCTCAAACCTGTGAGCTCAGGCATTCCACCCCCCTTGGACTCCCAAGTGCTAGGATTACAGGTGTGAGCCACCGCGCCCAACTCCTTTCCACAAATTTTCTTCATTTGCTGTAAGCTCACTTTTATAAGTTTAAACAGCTTCTTCAGGGCCAGAGAACCTTCTGCACGTGTGATTTTTTTATTCTAGGCACCAGGAAATAATCATGTCAGGACTGTATGGTGGATGAGTCATAAGTTTAACTTCTATGCACTCCAGGAACTGAATGGTGATGTTGGCTGTGTGAGTGGACACGTTGTCAATTATACAAGATTGTCCCCCTCAGTCTTGTCCTTGGCTGCTATTCTTGAAACTTCCTGAAAACTTTTGGTAGGCATGCCACTGTGTACCATTGAGCAGTCACTGTCCTTTGTTCCTCCAGAAGAACATTTGCAGCATGACTACTTTTGGAAAAGAAAGTTGCCACCTGGCCACTTTCCCAGCGCTCTGGGAGGCCAAGGTGGGTAAATTGCTTGAGCTCACGAGTTTGAGACCAGTCTGAGCAAGAGTGAAACTCCATCTGCACTAAAAATAGAAAAACTGGCCAGGCATTATGGCAGGTGCCAGCTACTGGGGAGGCTGAGATGAGGATTGCTTGTACCTAAGAATTTGAGGTTGCTGTGAGCTGTGACACCATGGTATTCTACCCAGGACAACAGAGTGAGACTCTTGTCTCAAAAAAAATAAAAATTTTTATAGAGTTAAAAAGCAAGCCAGGTGTGGTAACAGGTCACTGTAGTTCCAGCTATTCAGGAGGCTCAATCAAGAGGATCTCTTGAGCCTAGGAATTTGAGGTTGCTATGAGGTAGTCTGACACCGGGGCACTCTACCCAGGGTGACAGTGAGACTTTGTCTCAAAAAAAAA
>NW_003852511.1:4285570-4287742 GCF_000181295.1 Otolemur garnettii
ATTCGAACCCACCAGGTTAGGTGTATGTGGCTGGCGCATTAGCCACTTGAGCCACAGGCACCGAGCCGGGATCCCTTCACTTTTGTTGGTGGATTTTCTTTGGGTAAATAAATTCCACACTGTCAAGTGATGCTTATTCTTTGAATGGAACTGATGAACCCAAGTTTCATCACCAGTAATGATGTCATAAACATGTCTGGACTTCTCTGGTCAGCTCTGACCAACATTCCTTCAACATGGATACGCTTTTGCTCATCTGTCAAAGTGAGACATCGTTCCATTGGGATGAAACTGGGCTAACTCACAGATAATCATGTAGGACATACAGGATTTTGGCACTTCTGGCAATCCAATTTGTAGTCCACTTCAGTGTTCCTAAATGTTACTCACTTGTTTTCCAGAACCATAGTGGTGGTTTCCTCAATCACCGTAGTTGCTAGATGCCCACTCCTCATCTTTCAGTGAAGTTTGGCCTCTTCTAAATTCTTGCAACCAAAAAGAAATTGTCACTTGTGAAGGAGTGTCCCTAAAAGCCCATTGAAGCCCATTGCAATCACTCAAAACATCATAGAAAATCATCCCACAAAAGTGCTCTCTTCCCAGCTCCATAGGGGAAACCAACCGAGCGCCACCTGACAGAAACAAAGCCCTCCCAGGAGCACTGCTGACCCACACAGATTGATACTTGGACGGATAAATCGGAAAGGACACAGCTGTCGACTGTGTTTCTTACAAGTAAAATGATGGACTACATGTAACCCTGTCTCAAAACTTCCTAGTGACCTTCATAGAAAAGGGTAGACTTGCTAGATCTTGAGATTTTCTAGTTAAGGTGATGCATATGAGAAAACTATTGACTAGGACTTCATAGTTTTTTGTTCTTAAAAGATAACTTCTGGCAGGGGCCACGGCACATGACTGTAATACCAGCAGCTTGGGAGGCTGAGATGGGAGGATGGCTTGAGCTCAGGAGTTTAAGGCTGTCATGCACTGTGATTGCACCTGGGAATAGCCACTACACTCCAGCATGAGCAACGTAGGGAGAGCCCAATTCTCTTTAAGAGGACAAAAAGATAATTTTCTATAATTTAAAACATTCCTTAAAAAATAAAAATACTGGGTGGTGCCTGTGGCTCAAAGGAGTAGGGCACCGGTTCCATATGCTGGAGGTGGCGGGTTCAAACCCAGCCCCTGCCAAAAACCGCAAAAAAAATAAAAAAATAAAAATAAAAAAATAAAAATACTAGGCTGGGTGCAGAGTGGCTCACACCTGTAATCCTAGCACTCTAGGTGGCTGAGGCAGGTGGATTGCCTGAGCTCACAAGTTCAAGACCAGACTGAGTAAGAGTAAGACCCCATCTCTACTAAAAACAGAAAAACTAGCTGAGCCTCATGACACACAGTTGTAGTCCCAGTTATTTGAGATGCTAAGGCAAGAGAATCATTTCAGCCCTAGAGTCTGAAGTTGCTGTCCACAGCATTCTACCCAGGGAGACAGAGTGAGACTCTGTCTCAAAAAGTAAAAATACTTAAAATATATATACATTTTTTGAGACAGTCTCACTGTGTCACCCTGGGTAGAGTGTTGGGTGCTGTGGCGTCACAGCTCACAGCAACCTTAAACTCTTGGGCTTAAGGGATTCTCTTGCCTCAGCCTCCCAAGTAGCTGCAACTACAGGCACCTGCTACAACCAGCTGTTTTTTATTATAGTTGTCATTGTCGTTTGGCAAGCCTGGGCTAGATTCAAACCTGCCAGCTGGTGTATGTGGCTGGCACCTTAGCCACTGAGCCACAGGTGCCGAACCACTTAAAACATTTTAGAGCTAATCACAGTGCCTCATGCCTACAATCTCAACATCTTGGGAAGCTGAGGCAGGAGGATCACTTGATGCCAGGAGTTTGACCCATCTGGGCAACACAGTGAGACCCTGTCTCTGAAAGAAAAATATATATATTTTTTAATTAAGTCATAGCTGTGTATTTTAATGCAATCACAGGGTACAATTTGCTGGTTTTATATACAATTTGAAATATTTTTATCAAAGAATTGTTTTTTTAAATTTTGGTATTTCATTGGAGGTTTTATTCTTTTTTTTTTTTTTTAATAGACAGAATCTCGGCTTGGCGCCTATGGCTCAACCGGCTAGGGCGCCAGCCACGTACACCTAAGG
>NW_003852511.1:4287951-4296231 GCF_000181295.1 Otolemur garnettii
AAAAAAAAAAAAAAATAGACAGAATCTCAGTATGTTGCCCTTGGTAGAGTGCTATGGCTTCACAGCTCACAGCAACCTCAAACTCTTGGGCTTAAGCGATCCTCTTGCCTCAGCTTCCCAAGTTGCTGGGACTACAGGCGCCCGCCACAACGCCTGCCTATTTTTGTTGTTGTTGTTATTGTCATTATTTTTTAGTAGACCTGGGCCGGGTTCAAACCTGCTGTTCGTCGTGTATATGGCTGACACTCTAGCCACTGAGCTTGAATTTCCCACTCTTTAGATCTTAGAGAAAGTTATGCAGATATGTATAACAACAGAAAAATTCACTTACCTTTTGTATTCAAGTCTTACTTTCTGTGTCCGTATTTTCTGTATTGTACACACATGCTGTATTTCTTACACTAGTTCCTTTGAGAGGCAAATGTTAATGCATCTAAATCATGGTATGTGGAAGCATAGCCCGCATAACTCCAGCACAAGGGTATATTACCGGGACACAGCACTATGCCTCAGCGCCTGCCAAATCACATATATATGTATGTTTCTGTTTTATATTGCTTTTTTTTTAACTTTGGAACATGATAATTAGTAAAAACCCATGAATACAGTAAATGAGCATTCTTGTAAAAAAAACTTAATAAACCAGTTACTTGGAACTTAGAACACTTTTGTCACAGAAATAATATAAAAGGTAGTAAATTCTTTAACAACCGTGAAAGCCTTGTTAGCCATAGTGTGGCTAAACTATCCTCTAATGATGCTCTCAACTCAGTCACAATAGACACGTTTTAATTTCTAGTCTGCAGCACACACCTCAGTGGTCGTGTGTGCACTTGTATTCTAAATGAGTTAGGAAGGACAGGTGTAGTTAACAGAAGGCAAAAGAGTGCTAGCTCCTGAGCTACGCCTTGGAAACCATCGTGATTAGTGTCATTTCTGTTCTGGCAGACTGTAATGGAGACTCACCTGCTAAAATCAGTACTTCAAAGATGGAGGGAAGACAGAAATGGAGAATTCAAAGAGAAAGTTGCCTGCTGTTTAAGAAAAGCCAAGAGACTGTTACTGAGAGACATCTATTCAGCACTTAGTAACTTGCCTCAACTCAGGGTCTGCTAGTGACAAACATGGCACTGTTTCGCCTTCATTCTACCTGTCACCTATTGCTGAACTTCCTCTGTAACAAGCTGACAAACACTGGCTGGAACCGGGGTGCCATACAGTATACCAGTTACCAGTGCTCACAGGCATCTAACCAGAGTCTCCTGAGTGTTTCCCACTCTTCCACCTACAAAGAAAGTCATTTTAAGTTCTTATTACCTGGAAGTAATGTTTTGTTTTGTTTTTTGCAGTTTTTGGCTGGGGCTGGGTTTGAATCCACCACCTCTGGTGTATGGGGCCAGTGCCCCACTCCTTTGAGCCACAGAAGTGGTGGTGCCTATGGCTCAAAGGAGTAATGTTTTAAGCCATTAGATAACATACTTAAAATTCTCAGTTGGTACTCCATGATAGAATACAACCTCAAAGATTTTCCTAAGGAAATAGGATGATGCAAAATTTGTCACCTGTTTTTTACAAAGAGCTTCAGAGTTACTAAAACAACTTAAAGGTGAGCCTTTAAGTACTGTTTGTACTGTTACAAAATTAATCTTGATAATAAAATAGTAAGGATGATAACAATATTTCCTGAAATTATACTCTGGGAGGCCAAGGTAGGTGGATTGCCTGAGCTCACATGTTCGAGATCAGCCTAAGAAAGTGTGAGACCCCATCTCTAAAAAATAACCAGGTGTTGTGGCGGGCACCTGTGGTCCCAGCTACTTGGGAGGCTGAAACAAGACAGTCGCTTGAGCCCAAGACTTTGAGGTTGCTGTGAGGTCTGACGCCATGGCACTCTACCCAGGGCAACAAAGTGAAACTCTGTCTCAAATAAATACATAAATAAATAAAATTGTTTGAAATTAGTGACGAGTGAGTATCACTTACATTTGTTTTTTGCCCTAGTGTAAGTCCCAAACCTTTGTGGTCGGAGGTGGAGAATGGTTTTAGGCAAGAAAGGATGGGGAAGGGGGCTACAAAAAGGAAGTCAGTAATACTAGCACCTTAATGAGGAAGCAGTGATGGCCTTGTAAATTTTGAGGGGTCTCTGATTAGCCTCAACGTTAGAAGTGATTTGGAACCTAGAGTCTCCTCAGAGGGGAAAAAGGGAAAATCCTGCAGTACCTGAAAAGCCATAGATTGTACAGTTTTCTGTCTACAGAAGGACCTCTGTAAGTTGACCACCTAAGGGAGTGTAAAGCTGGTCAACATACAAAGGGGTCAACATAAGGAACTTGGCCTACTGTATTGATACGCACATGGACTTTACTTTCCGGTATGGCTTTTTTTTTTTTTTTTTCAAGTTATTGTGAGGGTACAAACAACTAGGTTACAATGTTTGCGTTTGTTAGATAAACCCCTCTCCTATCCAAGAGGTGTGCCACACGTACACCCTTGCATTGTGCACTTTAAGTGGGAGCACACCAAGCCCCCTTCCTCCCTCAGTCCCCTTCCTCTCAACTTGAATTGAAGTGACTTTTCCTCTTATGTAGATGTATTTAAATTGTCTGCTGGCTTCATATTATTATTGAATACATTGGATATTTGCTTTTCCATTCTTATGATATATTACTGAGAAGAATGTGTTTCACCTCCATCCAGGTTAATACAAAAGATGTAAAGTCTCCATCTTTTTTATGGCTGAATAGTATTCCATGCTATATGTCATATAGCACAGTTTGTTAATCCATTCCTGGGTTAGTGGGCATTTAGGTTGTTTCCACATTTTAGTACTTGTAAATTGAGCTGCAGTAAACAGTCTAGTGCAAATGTCCTTATGATAAAAGGGTTTTTTTCCTTCTGGGTAGATGCCTCATAATGGGATTGCGGGATCAAATGGGAGGTCTGATTTGAGTTCTTTGAGGATTCTCCATACTTCCTTCCAAAAAGGTTGCATTAGTTTGCAGTCCCACCAGCAGTGTAAAAGTGTTCCCTTCTCTCCACATCCACACCAGCATCTGCAGCTTTGAGACACTGTGATGTGGCCATTCTCACTGGGGTTAGTTGATATCTCAGGGTGGTTTTGATTTGCACTTCTCTGATGATAAGGGATGATGAGCATTTTTTCCCATGTTTGTTAGCCATTTGTCTGTCTTTAGAGAAGGTTGTGTTCATGTCTCTTGCCCAGTGATAAATGGGATTGTTATATTTTGGTGATTAATTTGAGTTCTCTGTAGATGCTAGTTATCTGGCTTTTGTCTGATTCATAATATGCAAATAACTTTTCCCATTCTAAAGGTTGTCTCTTTGCTTTATTGGTTGTGTCCCTGGCTGTGCAGAAGCTTCTCAGTTTAAGTCCCACTTGTCCGTTTTTGTTATTGGGATTGCCACTGAAGTCTTCCTCATAAAATTTTTACCCGCCAACATCATCCAGAACTTTCCCCACACTTTCTTCTAGGATTTTTATCATTTCGTGTCTTAGATTTAAATCTTTTATCCATCTTGAGTCAATTTTTGTTTTTTCGTTTGCTTGTTTTAGACAGATTCTCATTATGTTGCCCTGGGTAGAGTGCCATGGCATCACAGCTCACAGCAACCTGAAACTCTTGGGCTTAAACCATTCTCTTGCCTCAGCCTCCCAAGTAGCTGGAACTACAGGCGCCGACTACAATGTCCAGTTATTTTTGTTCCATTTCTCGTTGTTTTAGCTGGCCCAGGCCAGGTTCAAACCCACCAGCCTTGGTATATGTGGTGGGCGCCCTACCCACAGCTTACGGGCACTGCCTTGAGTCAATTTTTGTAAGTGGGGAAAAGTGCATGTCCAGTTTCAGTCTTTTACATGTTGTTATCTAGTTCTCCCGGCACCATTTATTGAATAGGAGGAATTCTTTTCCCCAGTGTGTGCTTTTGTTGGTTTATCAAAGATCAGATGGCAATAACAAACTGGTTTTATCTCTTGGCTTTCTATTCTGTTTCATATATCTGTATTCCTGTTTTTGTGCCAGTACCATACAATTTTGATCACTGTGGATCTAAAGTTTGGCAGAATGATGCTTTTGATTCTTGTACTCCTTTTATTAGAGAATATCATAAGAAATGAAGTATAATCAAAACAATAAAATCATTCATACTGTCTCATACAAAATGCATACATTCACTGTTCTCTCATGTTTTCTTTCTGGGGAAAAAGTCGATCTTGCTCTACTTATTCTTGTAACAAACATTTAAGTGGAGAAAGCACACTTAACAGCTGGCTGCACGCATACCTGGGTATTTTCCACAGCATATGACTTCAGCTGCTTTATCAGATACCTGACATCCTCTTCTTCTGGAGTCTGCAATTTCTGTATCATCCTCACTTTCTTCTTCCACTTCATCAGCTGCTTGATGCACTTTGACACCGGTCTGTACTTTGGTCAGTATCACTTGGAAAATCCACTTCTGGGTCAGGTTCATAACAAGTTGCCAGCTTATCACCCATTGCAACAAAACCTTTAAAATCTACTCCTTTGAATTCTGCCATGGGAAATGGACTGTCTGATGGGGCCAGAACATTGTGCCCTTGGGTCGTGACAAATCCAAATTCTTAAAATCCTTCTGTATCATTTCTGGCTGAACTTTATTCCAAGCAGAACTGATAGAAAGCAATAACTGATAACAGCGGATGAAGTTGCTTCCCTGGGTGGACCACAGGTTTGTGTTTTAGTAATGACCCACTGCAGGAGCTGGGCTCAGCAGTGCATTTTAAATATTTTGATGATGCCTTGGTCAAGAGATTAGAGTTTTGAGGTTATATTTGGAGGCAAAAATTTCGGTGTCGCATTTGCGAGATGATTTCACTTGCTAGTGCCCAACAGTTATCTGCTATCAGTAGAATAGATGGTTTATTCTTCATTTCTTGTTCAGTATCCCTTATCCACTCACAAATAGGGTATCAGTCATTCATGAACATGTGTTTGATCTGCAGGTGACAGGGTGGTCTTCAGGCTTCAGGTTCTTTTTTTTTGAGACAGAACCTCAAGCTGTCCCCCTGGGTAGAATGCGGTGGCATCACAGCTCACAGCAACCTCCAGCTCCTGGGCTCAAGTGAGTCTCCTGCCTCAGCCTCCCAAGTAGCTGGGACCACGGGTGCCTGCCACAGGGCCTGGCTATTTTTTTTGGTTGCAGCCATCATTGTTGTTTGTCGGGCCCGGGCTGAATTTGAACCTGTGTATGTGGCTGGCATCGTAGCCATTTGAGCCACAGGTGCCGAGCCAAGGCTTCAGGTTCTTTTTTATGAGACAGAGCCTCAAGCTGTCCCCCTGGGTAGAGTGCTATGGCTTCACTGCTCACAGCAACCTCCAACTCCTGGGCTCAAAGCGAGTCTCCTGCCTCAGCCTCCCAAGTAGCTGGGACCACAGGCGCCCGCCACAACGCCTGGCTATTTTTTGGTTGCAGCCATCAGGCTGGATTTGAACCTGCCACCTTAGGTGTATGTGGCTGGTGCCTTAGCCGCTTGAGCCATAGGCGCCGAGCCGGCTTCAGGTTCTTGAATGCATGTGGCTTTACCAATTTACCAATCACCAGAGGCTTGAGTTTCCAGATGAGCTAGCACAAAATAGGATCATTAACATTCCTTGGAAAGTTTTCCACTCTTAACATTTGTCACCTTTCATGACAAGGCTCCTGTCAGGCATCACCTTAAAAAAAGAGGTCAGGGGCAGCGCCTGTGGCTCAAAAGGGTAGAGCACCGGCTTCACATGCCGAAGCTGGCAGGTTCAAACCCAGCCCCAGCCAAAAAAAAGAAAAAAGAGGTCAGGCTCATCAGCATTAAAGATGTCATCATCCTTGAAGCCTCTGGCAAAGTCTGGGAACTTTTCGATGAACTCTTCCACAACTTCTACTGGCACTTGATTGGATTTACCACATAAGACTTCTGGGAAATCTCGTAACACAATTTTTTTTTTTTTTTTTGAGACAGAGTCTTACTTTGTCATCCCAGTAGAGTGCTGTAGCATCACAGCTCACAGCAACCTCCAGCTCTTGGGCTTAAGGAGAGTCTCTTGCCTCAGCCTCCCAAGTAGCTGGGACTATAGGCGCCCGCCACAACGCCCAGCTACTTTTTTTGTTGCAGTTTGGCCAGGGCCAGGTTCAAACCCACTACCCTGGGTATATGGGACTGGTGCCCTACTCACTGAGACATAGGCCCCACCCTCTCATGTTGCAATTTAAATTTCTCAAGCCAACAACTTGGTGGTTGGAAATCTGCCACTCCAAATTTCTGTGCAATTTTTTTTAGCAACTTCTTGGATCATCAGCACAGGGAATTAGGTATTAGCTGCCCTCATTTGTTTGAACCAGCTTTTAATATGGTTTCATTGACTTCACTGAGGAAAGTTTTTCTCTTTCTCCAGTGTAGGTCTCCACTTTCTTTATGTCTTTCCAGGTACTTATATTTACAATTTTGAATGTTTGCTAATAAGTGTGGTCTTCCTGAAACCAAAATTTTCTGGGCTGGACATGGTGGCTCACACCTGTAATCCCAGGACTTGGGAGGCTGAGGCAAGTGATTGCCTAAGCTCATGGATCCAAGACCACCCTGAGCAAGAGCAAGACCCTGTCTCTAAAAAATAGCCGAGCGTTGTGGCGGGCACCTGTAGTCCCACCTACTTGGGAGGCTGAGGCAAGAGAATTGCTTAAGCCCAAGAGTTTGAGGTTGCTGTGCACTGTGAAGCCATGGCACGCTACCAAGGGTGACATAGTATCAGCTGTTTTGAGTTTTCCTTTGGGCCATCATGTCTCAATTAACTAAAATTTTTCAGTAATTGTAGGACATACCCACAGTCAGACCAGTCCTTCCTGTTGAAAACAACCTTCCAAGACACAAGATAAACAGTAAGGATGTTTAGGCTTAATCCAACATGTGATAATAAAACATGAAAAAGAACACATACTAAAGAAAAAACACATTTCAAAACTATTAAGAAATGAGTGTAATTGTGATGGATGTGTTACTTGATTCAGTGTAAACATTTCACATTGTATAGCAAAGCCATACCCTGAACCCCATAAATGTATCAGTGTACAAAGTTATGATTTAATAAAAAGTAATTATTAAAAAAATAAGAATAAAACAAACAAACAAAAAAAACACTGCAACTAAGGGGCAAAGCCCACACTTTCTACCCTTTGTTTAAAGTAGACTCTACTGGTCAAGTTATAGAGAGTAAATGAATATTGTGTGTCACAGACCAAGTGGTCAAGGTACAACTTAGAAGAGTGGTCAGTATATAGAAGTCAGTCTTCCGTTGATGAGTACCGATGGTGCATTTCCAGTCTGTGAATAAGGACAACTTAAAGAGGTGGTCAGTGTAGAGGAGTGATCAACTGTGGAGTTTCTACTATAATATTCAGAAGTAAAATGAAAAATGTTAACTGGTTTTCATTTTCAAAAGTTATTTTTTAAAGTGATAATAGATTACTTTGAATAGTTGTACATTGCAAATGTAGCCCAGACCTTTGTCAAACTGGAAAGTAGATCAGAAGTACCAAGTATGGAATTGCTACCCAGACCATACACACCTTCAGAGTTAGTAGCGGGAAGAGAGATGCCTTATCCTCTAGAATTTTCACAGCAATGCAACCTTGTTCTATTTGGATATGTAATGAGGGTTCATATGTTCATTTGTGTGGGTGATTGGTATAAAGAAAACATATATAGCACTTAAGAAATTGTGTTTTAGTTAATTGACACTTTTCATGTAACGATTTTCCTCAAACTAATCTGAAATTAGGATGTTACTATGCATTCTTTATCAGGAAGCTCAGGAGATTCTGACCAAATGAACTGGCTGTCACTTTTAATCTATAATTGATTTGTATCCCAGCATTCTGGGAGGCCGAGACGAGTGGATTGCTTGAGCTCACAAGTTCAAGACCAGCCTGAGCAAGTTCGAGACACCCTGTCTCTAAAAATGAGCTGGGCTGGGGCGGCACCTATGGCTCAGTGGTGGCTCAGGTATATGGCCAGCCCCATATACCAAGAGTGGCGGGTTCAAACCAGGCCACAGCCAAACTACAACAACAAAAAAATAGCCAGGTGTTATGGTGGGTGCCAGTAGCCCCAGATACTTGGGAGGCTGCTACAAGAGAATCGCCTAAAGGCAACAAAGTAAAACTGTCTCAAAAAAAAAAAAAAACTAGGCTCAGCACCTGTGGCTCAAGTGGCTAAGGCGCCAGCTACATACACCTAAGGTGGCGGGCTCT
>NW_003852511.1:4296323-4297822 GCF_000181295.1 Otolemur garnettii
TACTTGGGAGGCTGAGGCAGGAGACTCGCTTGAGCCCAGGAGTGGAGGTTGCTGTGAGCTGTGATGCCACGGAACTCTACCCAGGGGGACAGCTTGAGGCTCTGTCTCAAAAAAAATAAACCCTAGCTGGGCATTGTAGCAGGCGCCTATAGTCTTACTACCTGGGGGAGGGGGAAGAGGATTGCTTCAACCCAGGAGCTTTTGTATTTGGGCCACGTAGATTACTAGTGGTTAACTTCTATCCAAAGACCTTACTTGGCCAGGCACAGTGGCTCATGCATGTAATCCCAGCTCTTTGGGAAACTAAAGCAGCAGGATCACTTGAGCCCAGGCGTTGGATCCAACTCTAGACAATAGCAAGGCCCCATCTCTACAAAAAGATTTTGTGGTTTTTTTGAGACAGAGTTTCACTTGGTCACTGTTGGTAGCATGCCATGGTATCTTAGCTCACAGGAACCTCAAACTCTTGGGCTCAAGTGATTCTCTGGCCTTAGCCTCCCAATTAGCTGGGACTACAGGCACCCACCACAACACCCAGTTATTTTTTAGAGACTGGGTCTCAAACTTGCTCAGGCTGGTCTTGAACTCATGAGCTCAAGCCATCCACCCACCTAGGCCTCCCAAGTGCTGGTATTACAGGCATGAGCCACCTTGCCAGGCTTCTAAAAGAAGTTTTAAATTAGCCAGGTGTGATAGTATATTCTCATCATCTCAGCTACTCCAGAGGCTGAGGCAGGAGGATTGCTTGAGCCCAGGCATTTGAGGTTGCAGTGAGCTGTGATGATGCCACTGCCACTGCACTCCAGCCTGGATGGCAGAGTGAGACCCTAACAGAAAAATAAAAATAAAGAAGAGGGTGGCGCCTATGGCTCAGGAGGAGGGCGCCAGCCCCATATGAGAGGTGGCAGGTTCAAACCCAGCCCTGGCCAAAACCTGAAAACAGTAAATGAATAAATAAATAAAATAAAAAAGAGAGAAACAGTTGGCTAGGCACCTGTAGCTCAGCAGCTAGGGCACCAGCCACATACACCGGAGCTGGTGGGTTTGAACCTAGCCCAGGCCCGCCAAACAACAACAACTATAACCAAAAAATAGCCAGGTGTTGTGGCAGGCACCTGTAGTCTCAGCTACTTGGGAGGCTGTGGCAAAAGAATCGCTTAAGCCCCAGAGTTGGAGGTTGCTGTAACCTGTGATGCCACCGCACTCTACCATGAAGCTCTGTTTGAAAAATAAAGAGAGAGAGAGAAATAGTTGAAATAAAGAGGATACCTTTTGACTAAACTGGGGACATTAAAAGGGACTGCTTCTGAGTATGGTAATCTCATAATTGATAGGAAAGGTGGAGAGCTGCTCAGTTTCTAAAACCTTAATTTAACAGAGTGATAGATAATTTTGAGGTAATTTTATGAGGTAATTCAATAGTAAAATACATTTCATTAAGAATATCTGGCTTGGCGCCTATAGCTCAACCGGCTAAGGCGCCAGCCACGTACACCTAA
>NW_003852511.1:4298321-4299580 GCF_000181295.1 Otolemur garnettii
TCTCAAAAAAAAAAAAAAAAAAGAATATCTATATAGTTCTGGGCGGTGCCTGTAGCTCAGTGGGCAGGGCACCAGCTATATACACAGAGGCTGAGGCTGGCAGGTTTGAACCTGGCTCAGGTCAGCTAAAATAATGATGACAATTGCAACAAAAAAATAGCCAGGCATTGCGGCAGTCACCTGTAGTCCCAGCTACTTTGGAGGCTGAGGCAAGAGAATTGCTTACGCTCTAGAGTTTAAGGTTGCTGTGAGCTGTGACGCTACAGCACTCTACCCAGGGTGACAGCTTGAGACTCTGTCTCAAAAAAAAAAAAGAAAAGAAAAGAAATGCCTATAGTTCTATAAAATAGTGCTAATTAGCTGCCATTAAATAGACTAGCTTCCTTTTCAAAAAAAAGTACTAGGCCAGGTGGGGTTGCTCACTACTGTAATCCCAGCACTCTGGGAGGCCCAGATTGCTTGAGCTGAGGAGTTTGAGACCAGCCTGAGCAAGAGCCAGACCCCATCTTACTAAAATTCTAAAACAAAACAAAACAAAAAAACAAGCCAGGTATTGTGGCAGGACCTTAGTTCCAGCTACTTGGGAGGCTGAGGCAAGAGGATCATTTGAACCCAAGAATTTTAGGTTGCTATGAACTATGACACCTTAGTGCTCCACCCAGGGCAACAGAGCAAGACTGTCTCAAAAAATTAAAAAAAGTGCTAAATTAGGCTATAATTCCTAAAAAGCCCATCCACCAAAATTGTCAATTCATTTCATATTAGAATAAAAGGAGTGGGCCAGTATGCCACTAAGTGCATTAGAAGGTCATGCCTGCCCTAATTCTACACGGTTGTATACTTTAGGTTGTGTATTTCGCAGGGGTTGAGGGTGGGGTGTCAAACAGTACAAGGCCAGCTTCACACTAGGTAATAGATTTATCAAGTTTGAGCAATTTAGAAAGAAATTTATATTTGTTTCATTGTCAGATTTTATTCTTAAATTGCAGGTAAACAAGTGAGAACCAAACTTTCACAGGCGTTTAATCATTGGCTGAAAGTTCCAGACGACAAGCTACAGGTAGGTATTTAGGCAATTCTTAGTCCCAATCTTAATGTGTAAGAAATTAATAGCTGTTGCATAAAAATACTAGTTCTTGACTCAACTTAATGCTTACGCAGGCTCAGCACCTGTGGCTCAAGTGGCTAAGGCGCCAGCCACATACACTTAAGGTGGCGGGTTCGAATGCAGCCTGGGCCCGCCAAACAACAATGACGGC
>NW_003852511.1:4299722-4310915 GCF_000181295.1 Otolemur garnettii
AAAAAAAAAAATGCTTATGCAATACGTTATTTTATGTTGAGGTTGCTAAATAATTATTCATTGTAACAGTTAACACACCTTATAGCCAGGCATTGTGGTGGGCGCCTATAGTCCCGGCTACCTGTGAGGCTGAATAAGAGAATCACTTAATGCCCCAGGGTTTACTGTGAGGTTACTGTGAGCTGTGACGCCACAGCACTCTACTGAGGGCGACATAATAAGACTGTCTCCAAAAAAATAAAAAATAAAAAAGAAGACACTTGAGACTTTTATAAACTGTTAATGTAAATATAAGCTATTTATTGAACAGTTCTAATAAAGTGAAATTTTTAATTCTTTCTTACCAGATTATCATTGAAGTGACAGAAATGTTGCATAATGCCAGTTTACTTATTGATGATATTGAAGACAACTCAAAACTCCGACGTGGCTTTCCCGTGGCACACAGCATCTATGGAATTCCATCTGTCATCAATTCTGCCAACTATGTATATTTCCTTGGCTTGGAGAAAGTCTTAACCCTTGATCATCCAGATGCAGTAAAGCTTTTCACCCGCCAGCTTTTGGAACTCCATCAGGGACAAGGCCTAGATATTTACTGGAGGGATCATTATACTTGTCCCACTGAAGAAGAATATAGAGCTATGGTGCTGCAAAAGACAGGTGGGCTGTTTGGATTAGCAGTAGGTCTCATGCAGTTGTTCTCTGATTACAAAGAAGATTTAAAGCCACTACTTGATACTCTTGGTCTCTTTTTTCAAATTAGGGATGATTATGCTAATCTACACTCTAAAGAATATAGTGAAAACAAAAGTTTTTGTGAAGATCTAACAGAGGGAAAGTTCTCATTCCCTACTATTCATGCCATTTGGTCTAGGCCTGAAAGCACCCAGGTGCAGAATATCTTGCGCCAGAGAACAGAAAACATAGATATTAAAAAATACTGTGTCCACTATCTTGAGGAGGTAGGTTCTTTTGAATATACTCGAAATACTCTTAAAGAGCTTGAATCTAAAGCCTACAAACAAATTGATGCATGTGGTGGGAACCCTCAGCTAGTAGCCCTAATAAAGCATTTAAGTAAGATGTTTAAAGAAGAAAATGAATTAAGTTATTCTTGATTGATCCTGAAAGCTTGTTTTTAGCTAATTTTTTTTTTTTTTACTCTTTTAGCCTATCACCTTTTTAAAAATTTGATTCAAGCTGTTATTCTCCAAAAACTAATTAAATTGGGGAGATAGGAATTTGTTTCAATTTAGAAACCCATCTATAGGCTGAGCATGATGGCTCACACCTGTAATCCTAGCACTCTGGGAGGCCGTGGTAGGTGGATTGCCTGAGCTCACGGGTTCAAGACCAACCTGAGCTAGAGCGAGATTACCCCCCCCAATCTCTACTAAAAATAGAAAAACTGAAATAAGAGGATCACTTGAGCATAAGAGTTGGAGGTTGCTGTGAGCCATGACACTGCAGCACTCTACCTAGGATGACAGCTTGAGATCCTGTCTCAAAAAAAAAAAAAAGAAGAAGAAGATGAAACCCATCTGCACAGATAATCATAATAGAAAGCTGAAGGAATCTAAAGGAGCCACATTTATAAAGGTCTAATTTGAATGTCAGAAATCACTGTAGCAGGATATTGTGACCAACTCACCCCTACTACCACAAATGTTCTGTTGAGTCTGTCAATAAAAAAGACTTGAGCTTCCAAGAATTTTGATCCTGATATTTCTGTGCTATCTGAGCAGCTGCCAATTCATCTATTCCAGTTCCAAGCCATTTTCTTTTCAGCTAGTGGGCCCAAAGACCACAAAGCTCTTTTCTCTTAAATGCTGATTCTACAAATATCTCAGTGTCTGGCCCAGCACGGTGGCTCATGCCTATAATTCTAACACTGGGAGGCCAATGCAGGTGGCTTGCTTGAGCTCACCAGTTCGAGACCAGCCTGAGCAAGAGTGAGACCCCATCTCTTAAAAACAAAGCCAGGTGTGGGGCGGCACCCCCATATATCAAGGGTGGCAGATTCAAACCCAATCCCAGCCAACCTGCAACAAAAAAACAGCCAGGAGTTGTGGTGGGTGCCTGTGGTCCCAGCTACTTGAGAGACTGAGGCAAGAGAATTGCCTAAGCCCAGGAGTTGGAGGTTGCTGTGAGCTGTGATGCAATGGCACTCTACCCAGGGCAACAGCTTGAGGCTGTGTCTCAAAAAATAATAAAAGTGATATGGAAACTTTTTAAATATATATATAGAAACTGCCTATGGTATGGTATTTGTGCTATAATAAGGAAATCTGAACTTTATGAAACTTTACTTTTAAAAAAAACATTTCTGGGCAGTGCCAGTGGCTCAGTGAATAGGGTGCCAGCCCCATATACTGAGGGTGGCAGGTTCAAACCTGGCCTCAGCCAAATTATAGCTAGGTGTTGTAGCAGGCATCTGTAGTCCCAGCTATTTGGGAGGCTGAGGCAAGAGAATCGCTTAAGCCCAAGAGTTTGAGGTTGCTGTGAGCTGTGATGCCACAGCACTCTGCCCAGGGCGACACCTTGAGATTCTGTCTCAAAAAAAAAAAGATGTTCTTGTTTCTCTATTGGTGTTTCCTTAGACTACTATGTTTCTCCCAGGCACCTACAATTCTCACACATATGTCAATGAGTGGGATATTCCACTTTTACTGATAGAATTTCAAACAGCAAAGCTTCTGAAAGTTTATTTTAAGGAACAAAGTGATAGAGTCAAAGGTAGGAACCCTGCCCAAATACAGTAATCTAAATGGATCAACCTCTATTCTTTCGATGGATGTCCTACCCTGGGAAGGTGGATGTGCCAACCCCCCACCCTTGCAGCCTTTAAACCCCCATACACCATCACCCATGCGCTGACTTCTTTCTCCAACTCAGCTCGTCTTCTGGAAATAAAGGCCCCTGTTCCCCAAACAGAGCCTGGATTCTGTTTGCCTTTCATCTCGAGTCTCAGAATAATTTTTATTTTCTGTCTTTGACCTCTCACAAAGTTTCTCAGCCTATGTCCTTCCATTAATTATGAAAAGCATGGCTCGGCACTGGTAGCACAGTAGTTACAGCACCAGCCACATACACCGAGGCTGGCAGGTTTGAACCTGGCCCAGGCCAGCTGAACAACGACAACTGCAACAAAAAATAGCTGGGCGTTGTGGCAGGTGCCTGTAGTCCCAGCTGCTTAGGAGGCTGGATATGTATCTCTACCTATTGAAATCTTAATTCGACCTTAACATTCAGCTTGAATGCTACTTCCCTGACATGTAGTTATTGAATTCCCCTTTAGTTGGGTTTAAAGACCTCTTACAGGCCAGTTATAATGGCTCACACCTGTAATTCTGACAACCTGGGGGAGAGAGGTGGGAGGATCCCTTGAGCTCAGGAGTTTGAGGCTGCAGTAAGCTGTGATGATGCCACTGCAGGGCAACACAGTGAGACCCTGTCTCAAAAAATAAATAAATGAAACCCTCTTTTATTTATTTATTTGTTTGTTTGTTTGTTTTTTGAGATAGAGACTCTGTTGCCCCAGGCTAGAGTGCCTGGCATCATATCTTACAGTAACCTCAAACTATTGGGCTCAAACAATCCTCTTGCCTCAGCCTGGGACTACAGGTGCCTCCACAATGCCCACCTAGAGATGGGGTCTTGCTCTTCCTGAGACTGATCTTTAAACTCCTGAACTCAAGTAATCCACCTGCCTCAGGCCCAGAGTGCTAGGATTATAGGCATGAGCCACAGCCCCAACCATCTGCTTTAATTTTTATCAGCAACAATAATAGAATTGCTTGAGACCAGCCTAAGAAAGAGTGAGACCCCATCTCTACCAAAAATAGAAAAATTAGCTGGCCATGGTGGTGCCTATAGTCCCAGCTATTCGGGAGGCTGAGTTAGGAGGATCACTTAAGCTCAGAAGTTTGAGTCTGTAGTAAGCTATGATATTGCCACTGTGCTCTACCCAGGGTGATGGACTGAGACCCTGCCTCAAAAATAAATATCTCTTTTATTTCCCTCAATATTAGTAATAGCATGGGCAGGTGGGGTCAGCTAAAGGTTAAAGGATACAAAAGTATAGCTAGATAGAAAGAGTATATTTGGCCTGGCACAGTGGCTCACATCTTTAATCCTAGCACTCTGGGAGACCAAAGCAGATGGATAACCTGAGCTCAGGAGTTTGATACCAGCCTGAACAAGAGTGAGACACTGTCTCTAAAAATGGTCAGGTGTTGTGGCAAGGGGTCTGTAGTTCCAGCTACCAGGAGGTCTGAGGCAAGAGAATCGCTTGAGTCCAGGAGTTTGAGGTTGCTGTGAGCTACGATGACACGGCAGTCTACTGAGGGGGGCAAACTGAAACTCCCTCTCAAAATGAAACAAAACAAAAAGACTGTATTTTAGTGTTATAGCCTCATAGGATGACTATAATTAACAACAATTTATTGTTTATTTCCAAATAACTAGATAAGTGGATTTTAAATGTTCCGAACACAAATAAATGATAAATGTTTGCGGTGATGGCTATGCTAATTACACTGATTTGATAATTACTCACTGTAAACTCACTATCAGACGGTGGCTCGGCACCCGTAGTTCAATGAGTTAGGGCACCAGCCACATACACCGAGGATGGTGGATTCGTGCCCAGCCTGGGTCTGCTAAACAATGACAACTCCAACCAAAAAATAGCCAGGTGTTGTGGCGGGTACCTGTAGTCCCAGCTACTTGGGAGGCTGAGACAAGAGAATCATGTAAGCCTAAGAGTTTGAGGTTGCTGTGAGCTGTGATGCCATGGCACTCTACCCAGGGCAACAGCTTGAGACTGTCTCAAAAAAATAAATAAATAAATAAATCAGGCTCGGCACCTGTGGCTCAAGTGGCTAAGGCGCCAGCCATATACACCCAAGGTGGCAGGTTTGAATCCAGTCCGGGCCGCCAAACAACAATGACGGCTGCAACCAAAAAATAGCCGGGCATTGTGGTGGGCGCCTGTGGTCCCAGCTACTTGGGAGGCTGAGGCAGGAGACTCACTTGAGCCCAGGAGTTGGAGGTTGCTGTGAGCTATGATGCCATAGCACTCTACCCAGGGGGACAGCTTGAAGCTCTATCTCAAAAAAAAAAAATCAGACTATACCCATAAATATGTACAATTACTGAGTTACTTAAAAATAATAAAAGTAGGGTGGCGCCTGTGGCTCAAAGGAGTGGGCATCAGCCCCATATGCCAGAGGTGCTGGGTTCAAACCCAGCCTTGGCCAAAAACTGCAAA
This sequence comes from Otolemur garnettii, assembly GCF_000181295.1. Taxonomy (NCBI): domain Eukaryota; kingdom Metazoa; phylum Chordata; class Mammalia; order Primates; family Galagidae; genus Otolemur; species Otolemur garnettii. The sequence continues at coordinate 4,304,998 of NW_003852511.1, forward strand.
AAATAATAATAATAATAAAAATAGGGCAGTGCCTGTGGCTCAGTGAGTAGGGCGACGGCCCCATATACCAATGGTGGCGGGTTTGAACCCAGAGGGCCAAACTGCAACAAAAAAACAGCTGGGTGTTGTGGAGGGCATCTGTAGTCCCAGCTACTCAGGAGGCTGAGGCAAGAGAATCGCTTAAACCCAAGAGCCTGAGGTTGCTGTGAGCTGTGACTCCCATGGCACTCTACTGAGGGTGACAAAGTGAGACTCTGTCTCTAAAAAAAAAATAATAATAATAAAAGTAAAAATACAAAATTTAAAATAATAGCATAGGTATTATGTGGGTTTTTGTTGTTGTTTATTTTGTTGAGGCAGAATCTCCCTCTGTTGCTCCAGGTAGAGTGTAGTGGTGTCATCATAGCTCACTGCAGCCTCAAACTCCTGGGCTCAAGCAATTCTCCTGCCTCAGCCTCCTGAGTAGCTGGGACTAAAGCTATATGCCATCATGCCTGGCTAATTTTTTTCTTTTTCTTGAATTAATGATTTTCTTTATTCCACTAAATACGTATTTCTGCACATAGTATTTGAAGGTCTTACATAATTTTCACACAAATACTGTTGAAAGTCAGTATCTATATACTCGTATCTTTAATTCTGTTAATTTTATGTGGATATAATTTTCCTAAAATTGGCTTTAACTCAAACATGCACATTGCCTCTTTTTTTTTACATATACATGTGTTTACTAGGTTTCCACTTTTGCCTTCACAAAATCAAAAAGGCTTAACATTTCCTGGATAATTATTTTAGTAGAGATCAGTCTCTCTTCTGGCTCACATTGGTCTCAAATTCCTGAGATCAAATGATCCTCTGGCCTTGCCCCTCAGAGTTCGTGGTTTATAGGCATGAGCCACCTGGCCAGTAATGTATGTTTTAATCATGTGCCAGACTCTATTGCTAAGTGCTTGTTTATGTCATCTCATTTGATCCTTGCAACTAACCAATGAGCCAGTTATTATTATTATTTTTGCAGTTTTTGGCCAGGGCTGGGTTTGAACCCACCACCTTTGGCATATGGGGCCAGCATCCTATTCCTTTGTGCCACAGGCACTGCCCCAGTTATTAGATTTTAACATATGAGAAAACTGATGCATAGAAATGAACTTGTCAGCTCAGTGCCTGTAGCACAGTGGTTATGACGCCAGCCACTTGCACTGGGGGTGGGGGGTGTCGAACCCTGCCCAGGTCAGCTAAACAGCAATGACAACTGCAACAAAAAAAAGCTGGGAGTTGCAGCAGGTGCCTGTAGTTCCAGCTCATTGGGAGGCTGAGGCAAGAGAATCACTTGAACCCAAGAGTTTGAGGTTGCTATGAACTGTGACGTCATGGCACTCTACCAAGGGTGACATAGTGAGCTCCGGCTCAAAAAAAAAAAAAAAGAGCTTGTCTAGATAGTTGTTTTTTCTATTATTTTTTCTATTAATTGCACTTACTGTCATTCTGCCTTATGCTTTAGCTACTTCATTTTTTTCTTTCACTTTTGTAGGCTATAAAGTAAAATAAAATTGGCCAGGTGTGGGTGGCTCACGCTTGTAATCTTAGCACTCTAGGAGGCTGAGGTGGGTGGATTTCCTAAACTCAGGAGTTTGAGACCAACCTAAACAACAGTGAGACCTATCTCTACTAAAAATAGAAAAACTAGCAGGGGTTTGTAGCAAGCACCTGTAGTTCCAGCTACTGGGGAGGCTGAGGCAAATGATTGCTTAAGTGTAAGAGTTTCAGGATTGCTGTTAGCTGTGAAGCCATGGCACTCTGCCAGGGTGACAGAGTGAGACTGTCTCAAAAAAAATAATAATAAAATCTTAAACTCTGGATGCAAGTGGAACACATTATTCTTAGTAAATCATCACAAGAATGGAGTAGCATGAATCTTATGTATTCAATTTTGATATGAGGACAATTAATGACCTGGTACATGCTGGGGGGGAGGGGAAAACAGAGAGACAGAGAAGGAGGGAGGGGAGTGGGGGAAAGGAAGAGTAGAGAGAGGGAAGGAGGGAGGGGGGTGGGGTCTTAGTATATGACACACCTTTGGGGGGCAAGACACAATTATAAGAAGGACTTTCCCTAACAAATGCAATCAGTGTAACCTGGTTTCTTGTACCCTCAATGAATCCCCAACAATAAAAAATAAAAGAAAATCTTAAACTGACTGAATGAACCCCTTTTTGGGCAAGGGGACGCCAAGAAATACCTTAAAGCTGAGTTGCCAGTGATACCTTCCCACATCCTTTTTTTTTTTTTGAGACAGAGTCTCACTGTGTTGCCCTGGGTAGAGTGCCATGGCGACACAGCTCACAGTAACCTCCAACTCTTGGGTTCAAGTGATTCCCTTGCCTCAGCCTCCCAAGTAGCTGGGACTACAGGCGACCAGCACAACGCCCAGCTATTTTTCTGTTGCATTTGTCATTGTTGTTTAGCTGGCCCTGGCTGGGTTCCAATCCCCCAGCCACCGTGTATGTGACTGGTGCTGTAACCACTGTGCTACCGGTGTCCAGCCAACCACATCCTTTCTTAGAGATATCCTTAGTAACTTATTAACAGGCCTAAGGCTATACAAGACAAGCATAAGTCACACGTGCAGGTCATCAATTTAGTTAACAGATTGCTTGAGTCTAAGTTTATGTCCAGTGGCTTGTTTCTGGTTAATAGACTTAACTTAAAACATTCCAGGTCTTTAGCCAAAGCTTCATTTCCTTAACCAATACAAACAAAAGAATCTTTAAACCTACCATTAGCCCGTGATGCCCCGCTGCTGCCTTTTTTTTTTCTTTTGTCAAACCAATGTAGGCCTTCCATGTAGTGATTTATGACTTTACAGGGAACTCTCAGCTCTCTGAAATGTATAAAACCAAACTAACCTATCCACTTAGCTCCAGGCTTCTTGGGTGTAGTTTCTGGGCCACGATCCCATATATTCAGCTCAGAATAAACTTTATTTATTTATTTAGAGACAGAGTCTCACTATGTCACCCTGGGTAAGTGCGGTGGCATCACAGCTCACAGCAACCTTGAACTCTTGGGCTTAAGCGATTCTCTTGCCTTAGCCTCCGAAGTAGCTGGGACTACAGGCGCCCGCCACAACGCCCGGCCAGAATAAACCTTTTTTAAATTATTTTTCTGAGTTTAGGTTCTTTTCCGTTGACAAACACTATATTCTTCTCTGTGACAGCCACGTACTTCCCATGTGGTAGTTTCCTACAGGACTTGTAACTCACTTCCGTGGTAGCAAGTCAGCGGGAACTCGCGTGCTTTGCTGGATTGCTCTGTCATCCCAGCGCGGGGAACTCGCTTGGGCAGCGAGGGGGCGAGGTTTGGGCTCAGGGGCCATGACCCATCCTTCCGGCACCAATACCGCCGCAGACTCGGACAGCGGCGCTCCAGGCGCTGTCGCTCACGCCCGAGGAGGCGGGACTTCCTTTCTTCTGATAGTACTTCCGGGCGCTTAGCGGCTGGACTGTGCGCCTGCTGGAGAGGTCGCGCCTCAGCCTTCCTGAGATGTCCGAGAGCAGGTGAGCTCCCCAAGGTCTAGGGAGCTGAGGGCGTCGAGCTTTCCTGGCCAGTGCTCCACCTCGCAGTGCTCTCGGTCTTTTTTCCTTTGCTAGACTCTTCCCAGGTTGCCGGAGCCGGGCGTTGCCTGCTCTCTGCCTCTGTGACCCAGCCCAGACTTGCCGGCCGGAGGGGAGTGTCCGTGTGCGGGGAGGAGGGCGGCCGGGTGGGCGCCCCGCCCTGCGCTTGGCGGAAAGCCTGGCTTAGGGGTAGCCGTGATACCGGGATTTCGCTCTGCAGACCGAGGTTCTCGGTCTCGGTGATTGGAAGAATGAATCCAGGGACCACAGTTCAGTGGCAAGACAGGATTGATTTACAGAAAAGAATACAGAAGCGCCAGAGTTCTGGCAGAGAGAAAACCCAAGTCCCTCTGTCTCTCTGTGGGCGCTTTCTCTAGGGGTATATATAGTCGCATGGGCCCTCGGTAGTTACATTTAGCGGGGCCTGGTAGTTACATTTGGCGTGTCTTGGGATATGTGTGGCCCTCGGTAGTTACATTTGGCGGGGCTTGGTAGTTACATTTGGCGTGTCTGGGACATGTCTGGCCCTCAGTAGTTACATTTAATGTGTCTGGGACATGTCTGGAACAAACATGTCTGGGACACGTCTGGTCCTTGGTAGTTACGTTTAGTGGGGCTTGGAAGTTACATTTGGCGTGTCTGGGACATCGCGTCTGGGACATCTCTGGGTGGTGTTTGAGTCGCCAATCAATGGCTACACTCCCTTTCATTCCCAGGCCTAGGAAATGGGGGCCCCCTGCCCACCCTCCAGCCTGCTGGTTCCGCTGCTTGCTGCCACCGCACCAACATCGCTAAGGTGGAGGCAGCAGGTCCGCGCCCCCCAGCTCCACGAGCTGGCTGGGACGCCACTTGTCCTGTATCAGCGGAACGTCAGCCCTTGTTTTTTAAGCTTTTCACGGGGAATTGGCATGTCACTTTGGTAGAGGCGAAATTGGTACAGGCAACCAGCCTTGGTTTCGCCTTAGAGTAACAGCTCCGTCCTTGCAAATCAATTAATATTTGTGACGAAGGAAAAATAACGTTAAATAGACGGAAAACATTTAAAATAACAATCTTTACATGGTGCTTACTACCACTGGGAGACTGTTCTCATTTGTGGATGGATCCAAATGAGAGCTTGACGCCTTGTCCCTTAAGAAGCAGTCTGTGGGGAAGACAGAGTTAACCTGTGCCAGAAAGAAGCACTCTGTGGGGAAGACAGAGTTAACCTGTGCCAAACAGAGAAAGAGGACAGAAAGATGAAAAGAGAAGACTCCTCTTTTGATTGATGTTAATATAGCCACGGCTGTTAGATATTTGTTTCATCACTTTTTTCATCATTTTAGTTTTAACTTTTCTTTATGCTCCTATTTTATGTGCTGTTGTAACCAGCATATCACTGGGATTATTTATTTTAATCTAAGCCAAAGTCTGCCCTTTGACTGGCAGGTTTATTGTATTTACATTCATTGCCACTAATGAGGTATTTGTTGAGATCAGAACCTTATCCTTCACTCGTATAATCTGCCAGAACATCCTGTGGACTTCAGTTTCTAAATCTACCACACTCACAAGCCCTTCTCATCACCTTCACCTGTCCATGTTAACAGTCTTTTCTCATCCAGATTGCTGACAGCAACCTGTCTAGTTTTCAGTCTGTTTGAATCACAGCATCTAGAATGATCCCCTCATCCCCGCCAAAAGTCAGATCATCTGTTTGAGATTATCATCTCAATAAAGGACTACACATTTCACTCAGAGTAAAGCCAAAGTCTTTAGAATGGCCTTCAAAATCCTGTATGACCTGGTCCTGCTTCAGTCTTTTATCTATTACTAGTCTCCTGTTTGCTTTACTGAATGGCCTCAAGCACATCCGACCCCCAAGATATTTGCAGTTACTGTTCTATTGCCTGAAATGTTCTCCTATACCTACTTGGCTCAGGTCTTTGCCTCCTTCATATTTTGGGTAGTATTACCTTGTCAGTGAGGCCTTCTCTGACTAGCCACCTTATCATTAGCGTACCTATGCACTCTCTCCTTATCTTTATCATTCTGTAACATCCATATGATTTAGTCACTTACCGGGTTTATATTTTCCCCCACTAGGATATAAGGGTCATGAGGCCAGGTATTTTTCTGTTTTTTTTATTTACTTCTGTATCCCAGTTGCCTAAAACGGTATCTGGCTTTTAGTAGATGCTTTATAATGTAATTGTTTGAATGAGTTACTTTGGGCTTTTTGTGTACCGTTTGACACTTTGTACTTCCTATGCTTTTTTCTTTCTTCTTATCTTTTTTTGAACTTTTTTCCCCTTTATTCTTTTT
>NW_003852511.1:4311186-4312322 GCF_000181295.1 Otolemur garnettii
CTATTTTTTGGTTGTAGTTGTCATTGTTGTTTGGCAGGCCTGGGCTAGATTCAAACCTGCCAGCTCCAGTGTATGTGGCTGGCACCCTAGCTGCTAAGCTACAGGCACTGAGCCTATATTTCTGTTCTTATAGTGGCTAACTTTTTCTTTTTGGCTGGGGCTGGATTTGAACCTGCCACCTCCGTTATATGGGGCCGGTGTCCTACTCCTTTGAGCCACAGGCGCCGCCATAGTGGCAAACTTTTAATTTTACTATTTATACTTAATTGAATCTAATCATAATGTAACCCTGTAGACAATATTATTTTTATATTTAAGCTACTGATTTTAAACATGTTCCTGCGTCATCTGAGTATTTAATTAGTGGCTCACACCTGTAATCACAAGAACAGAACCAAAAAGATGTTATAGTGTTCAGGCTTGGGGCCCGTTGCACAGTGGTTATGGCACCAGCCACATGCACCAAGGCTGGTGGATTCAAACCTGGCCCAGGCCTGCCAAACAACAATGACAACTGCCACAAAAAATAGCTGGGCATTGTGATGGGAGCCTGTAGTCCCAGCTACTTGGGAGGCTGAGGCAAGAGAATCACTTAAGCCCAAGATTTGAAGTTGCTTTGAGCTGTGACACCATAGCATTCTACTGAGGGTGACATAGTGAGACACTGTCTCAAAAAGAGAAAAATAAAAGATGTTTGTGTTCAACAATAAAACAGGTAGTTGTTACTATTTTTTTTTTTTTTTGGTGGTCTTCTTCCTACTTCTTTTGGTTTATTTAAGTCAGTTTATCTTTTCTTTTTTTTTTTTTTTTTTTGAGACAGAGTCTCACTTTGTTGCCCTTGGTAGAGTGCTGTGGCGTCATAGCTCACAACAGTCTGGAACTCTTGGGCTCAAGTGATCCTCCTGCCTCAGCTTCCCAAGTTGCTGAGACTATAGGCACCCGCCGCAACACTCAGCTATTTTTATTGTTTATTTTGAGACCGAGTCTCACTATGTTGCCTTCAGTAGAGTGCCATGGTGTCCCAGCTCACAGCAGTCTCAAACTCTTAGGCTCAAGCAATTCTCTGGCCTCAGCCTCCCAAGTAGCTGGGACCACAGGGCCTACCACATTTCCTGGCTAATTTTTTTTTTTTTTTT
>NW_003852511.1:4312715-4317721 GCF_000181295.1 Otolemur garnettii
GGGCCTGGGCTGGGGATTCGAACCTGCCACCTTAGGTGTATGTGGCTGGCGCCTTAGCCGTTTGAGCCACAGGTGCCGAGCCTGGCTATTCTTTTTGTTGCAGTTTGGCCAGGGCCGGGTTTGAACCCACCATCCTCTGAGGTATATAGGGCTGGTGCCCCGCCCACTAAGCCACAGGCGCCACTCCGCCTGGCTATTTTTTGGTTGCAGTTGTCATTGTTGATTTTAGCTGGTGGGGCTGGATTTGAACCTGCCAGCCCGCCTCTGTGCACGTGTGCTTATGGGTGCCGAGCCATCTAGCTATTTTTAGAGACTGAGTCTCGCTCTTGCTTAGGTTGGTCTCGAACCAGTGAGCTCAGACAATCCACCCCCCTCCTCGGCTTCTCAGAGTGCTAGGCTTACAGCCGCTGTGCCTAGGATACAATATTAATATTAATTTATAGACATGTTAATAGTTGAAATGAATACTATCTAGAAAGTAGTTAGGGACCAGAAAGGGAAAACATCATAGTTTGCCAGTTATTAGGACTAGCTGGAATGAATTGTAGATTTGTAGGTCATTGGTGTTTGGAGAGAAGACATGCTTACACTTGCTGTGGAAATGCCTAAAGCTTTCTGGAGGAGCTCCTTAAAACGATGTGAGATAATTCAGTATATGAAGGTAAAGGAAGTACTGTGAGTTTGTAGTTTAACTTGTGCAGGGCATTACGTTGAATGAAATGAACAAGTCACTGAAAGACAATATTGTGTGATTCCAGTTATGCAGTATCTAGAGTAGCCAAATTCGTAAAACAAATTTAAAGTTTCCTCCACCTTTTAGGGGCTGGGGAGGAAGCAGAAATGGGGAGTTGTTATTTAATGGAAATAACAACTGGAGATGGGTTACACAGCTGTGTGAATGTACTTAGTGCAACTGAATTACATACTTAATGATTAAAATGATAAATTGTATGTTATGTGTATTTTACCATAATTAAAAATTGGCCAGGTGAGGGCCAAGCGAGGTGGTTCATGCCTATAATTGCCGAGGTGGGTCGATTGCCTGAGCTCACAAGTTCAAGACCAGCCTGAGCCAAAGTGAGACTCCTTCTCTAATATAGCCAGGCTTTGTGGCAGGCGCCTGTAGTCCCAGCTACTCAGGAAAGAGGATCACTTAAGCTCAAGAGTTTGAGGTTGCTGTGAGCTGTGATATCACAGCACTCTACCGAGGGTGACAAAATGAGACTCTGTCTCAAAAAACAAAATAGAAACAAAAACAAAAAAACAAATTGGCCAGGTGAGATGACTCATGCCTATAATCCTACCACTCTGAGAGGCTGAAGTGGGTGGATTGCTTGAACTCAGGAGTTCAAGACCAGCCTGAGTAAGAGTGGTACTAAAAATAGTCTCTACTAGGCGGTGCCTGTGGCTCAGTGAGTGGGGCACCAGCCCCATATACTGAGGGTGGTGGGTTCCAAATCCTCCCTGGCCTAACTGCAACCAAAAAATAGCCGCACGCTGTGGCAGGCACCTTAGTCCCAGCTACTCGGGAGGCTGAGGCAGGAGAATTGCTTAAGCCCAGGAGTTGGAGGTTGCTATAAGCTATGATACCAGGGCACTGTATCAAGGGCAATAAATTGAGACTCTGTCTCTACAAAAAAAAAAAAAAAAGTCTCTACTAAAAATAGAAAAATAAGCTGGGCATGGAGGTGTACACCTGTAGTCCTAGCTACTTGGGAGGCTGAGGCAAGAAGGATCATTTGAGCCCAGGAGTTTGAGGTTACTATGAGCTATGATGCCACTACACTCTAGCCTGGCAACAGAATGAGACTGTCTGAAATAAACATTTAAAACAACAGCAGACAGGTTCGTCTATAATTAGAGTAAATGCTTAGAAGTTGTTGCTTTTTGAATGGTAATTAAATATTTTTCTCTTTTTTTCTCTTCAATATTTGAAGGCATTCTGCATTCCTTATCTCATCTTGCAACATGAACCTCCCGTCAGTGAAACCCTCTTCTATTTCCTTACCTGGACAGCTCATCTCTTACTCTCTGCTCACTTTGTAAATGCTCACTTGTAATAGTTAAGCAGGGCATGGTTTCCCTAGAAAGCCTTCACTTACTCTTAACCCACATGGTTCTTCCTGAACTTGATCCTTGCATTCCTAAATTTAGGTCTTAATTTTTTGCTCTCATTTCTCTTTCCCAGATACACTGTAAATTACTTGCAAGGGCATGTCTTTCCCTTCCTTATGTTCTTCACCGTGACAAAGAGGTACAGAAACCCAATTTGTTAGTCCCTGTCTCAGTTTAATCTAAGTGTTTCTTGTTATGTTGATTTTCTTTGACATATATCATGAAAGGTGTTGGTGAATAAATGACACTTCAGACCTGTTAGAAATTATTTTGGTACTTTTTTTTTTTTTGGACACAGTCTCACTTTGTTGCCCTAGGTGGAGTGCCTTGGCATCATAGCTCACAGCAACCTCAAATTCTTTGGCTCAAGGACTACAGGTGCCTGCCACAATGCCCAGCTATTTTTAGAGATGGGGTCTCACTCTGGCTCAGGCTAGTCTCCAATTCATGAGCTCAGGCCGTTCACCCACCTTGGCTTCCCAGAGTGCTAGGATTATAAGCATGAGACATTTGCCTGGCCTGTTCTACGCTTCTAAATTCGTTTAATTTTTACAACTGCCCAATGAAGTATGTACTGATATTATCTACATTTTGCAGATGAGGAAATAATAATTTAGTACAGAGATTAAATTATCCAGTATTTCACCTGGGAATGGTGGCTCATACCTCTAATCCTAGCACTCTGGGAGGCTGAAGCAGGAGAATTGCTTGAATCCAGGAGTTTGAGGTTATAGTGAGCTATGATGACACCACTGCACTCTACCCAGGGCAACAGAGTAAGATTCTGTCTTTTTTTTTTTTTTTTTTTTTGAGACAGAGCCTCAAGCTGTCCCCCTGGGTAGAGTGCCATGGCATTACAGCTCACAGCAACCTCCAACTCCTGGGCTCAAGCGAGTCTCCTGCCTCCGCCTCCCAAGTAGCTGGGACCACAGGCGCCCGCCACAACGCCCGGCTATTTCTTGGTTGCAGCCGTCATTGTTGTTTGGCGGGTCCGGGCTGGGGATTCGAACCCGCCACCTTAGGTGTACGTGGCTGGCGCCTTAGCCGGTTGAGCCATAGGCGCCGAGCCAAGATTCTGTCTTAGGAAAAAAGAAATTGCCCAGTGTCTCATAGTTACCCACTGTATGGATAGCCGGAAAAGAGAATTTTATACTCAGCAGATTGGCTGCACATAAAATCCACATACCATAAATAGGAAATATTACACACATTCTTATGTATTTTAAGGATTTATAGAAAGCCAGCTCAAATTGGTATAAACAAAAGAAAGAATTTTGGTGGTTCACTTAACTGGGATGCTAAAAAGTTTTAGGCATAATTGTATCAACTCTGCTTTCCTCTGGCCTTATTTTCAGACAAGTTTTCTCTTATACGTGGCCAAGGTGCCCCACAGTAATTTCAGGTCTAAGTGGTCCTTTTGTTGTGAAGTCTCGGAAAAGAGAAAGATGGATTCTCTCTTGCTTTTTCCTAAAAGATTTGGCTCTGCTTGGGCTACAGTTTTCACACATGGATTGATGGCTATGGATAAGGAAATGGAGGTGAGGAGTCACCATGTGTCTCATCGTGAGCCACACATCTACTCCTCTGGGGGAGTGACAGGCCCTCCAGAAAAACAAAGTACTCTTTGGGAAAAAGGAAGATCCTGAGCTTAAAAAACGCAGAAAATAGTTAAGAACCATGTTAGTAGTTTAAACAGAACTTTTTGCTCTTTTTTTTCAGGGTGACTTTCCCAGGTTGAGATTCTTTCACTCTTGGTCAGGCATGGTGGCACATGGCATTTTGGGAGGCTGAGGTAGGAGGATCCCTTGAAGCCAAGAGTTCAAGACCAGCCTGAGCAACACAGTGACACCCTATCTCTATTAAAAAAGAAAAAAATTATCCAGATATGGTGGCATGAACCTGTAGTCTCCAGCTACTTGAGAAGTTGAGGCAGGAGGGTTGTTTGAGCCTAGGGTTTAAGGTTGCGATGGACTATGATGACATTATTGCACCCTAGCCTGGGCAACAGGGTGAGACACTGCCTTCAAAAAATAATAAAAGGGAAAGAAAAAGATTCATAAGTGTCATCCATTCTTAAAAAATAATAGTCATGGCTGGGCATGGTGGTTCATGCCTGTAATCCCAGCACTCTTGGAGGCTGAGGTGGGTGGATTGCCTGAGCTCACGGGTTCTAGAGCAGCCTGAGCAAGAGACCCCACCTCTAAAAATAGCTAGGCTTTGTGACAGGTGCCTGTAGTCCCAGCTACTCAGGAGGCTGAGACAAGAAGATTGCTTGAGCCCGAGAGTTTGAGGTTGTTGTGAGCTTTGATGCCATGGCACTCCACTCAGGGCAACAAAGTGAGACTGTCCGTCTTAAAAAAAAGCATTATGATGGAGACTTCAGCTATCTTAAAATTTGCTAGAAGGCTCATTCTTTCTTAGGGAGAAGATTAAGTTTTTGTTTTGGCTTGGCGCCTGTGGCTCAACCGGCTAAGGCGCCAGCCATGTACACCTGAGGTGGCAGGTTCGAATCCCCAGCCCGGACCCGCCAAACAACAATGACGGCTGCAACCAAAAAAAAAAAAAGTTTTTGTTTTATTTCCTTTCACTTAAGTTCTTTGGAAGAAGGGACTGGGCATGGTGGCTCATGTCTGTAATCCCAGAAGTCTGGGATGTGCAGGCAAGTGGATTGCCTGAGCTCAAGAGTTCAAGACCAGCCTCAGCTAGAGCAAGACCTTGTCTCTAAGAATAGCCAGGCATTGTGGTGGGCACCTGTAATCCGAGCTACTTGGGAGGCTGAGACGAGAGAATTGCTTAAGCCCAAGAGTTTGAGGTGAGGTTGCTATGAGCTGTGATGCCACAGCAATCTACTGAGGGTGACAAAGTGGGACTCTGTTTCAAAAAAAAAAAAA
>NW_003852511.1:4317964-4319467 GCF_000181295.1 Otolemur garnettii
CCACCTTAGGTGTATGTGGCTGGCGCCCCAGCCGCTTGAGCCACAGGCGCCGAGCCTGGTTTGAATTCTTACCAACAAAGAGGAAACAACAGGTAAATTGGAAGGGCCTGAAATATTGTGAGAAAAGAAACTGTAATTTCCAGTAATTTACCAAAATGATGAACACATGCTCGGTGCCCATAGCATGGTGGTTACAGCGTCAGCCACATACACTGAGGCTGGTAGGTTTGAACCCAGCCTGGGCCAGCTAAACAATGACAACGGCAACAAAAAATAGCCAGGCGTTGTGGCGGGTACCTCCCAGCTACTTGGGCTTAAGCGATTCTCTTGTCACAGCCTCTCAAGAGTTCAACATTGCCGTGAGCTGTCATGCCATGACACTCTACCAAGGGTGACATAGTGAGATTCTGTTGCAAAAAAAAAAAAAAAAATGAACACAAAAGGAAAGAGGAGAGGCACCTGGTATGTGTTCTCTAGGCCTTTTAGAAAACAGAGTTGTTTCTTTGGCCATGTATATGCGAATATACAAGAAAGGTGATATTGTAGACATCAAGGGAAAGCCATGTTACCATGGCAAAACTGGAAGAGTCTACAGTGTCACCCAGCATGCTGTTGGCATTGTTGTAAATAAACAAGTTAAGGGCAAGATTCCTGCCAAGAGGGTTAGTGTTTGTATTGAGCATATTAAGTACTCTAAGAGCCGAGATAGCTTCCTGAAACTTGTGAAGGAAAATGATCAGAAAAAGAAGGAAGCCAAAGAGAAAGGTACCTGGGTTCAACTGAAGCGCTAGCCTGCTCCACCGAGAGAACCAACGGAAAGGAGCCTCAGCTCCTGGAACCCATTCCCTACGAATTCATGGCATAATAAACATACAACGTAGCATGCAGGAGTACCAGTGGACCCATGTTTTTAGGTGCTGGAAGCTATTTATTCCCCGTGAATTTATGGCATAATAGGTATACAGCATAGCACACAGGATAACCAGTAGACCCCATGTAACAGTGATAGAAAGTGCTGGAACCTATTTCCAATGAATTCAAGTCAATCAATGCTTTGTCACATTCAATGGTAAGGTGCCTCCCTGAGCTACTAGAACCTCTTCCCTATGAATTCATGGCATAGTAGATAAGAACAATAGCCTACTGCTACTGTAAAAATGGTTCTCGTTCATTCACTAAAAGTATGATATTTTTTCCCCAAAGAAGTATTAAAGCAAATTTTAAGTATCCTAAAACAAAACAACAAAATCTGATATTTTTGAGATTCTTCCCAAAACAATACAATGTTGAATATAATCAAATCACTGTTGGAGCATAAGGAAAGTATATTTTGAAAAATAGAGTAGTACCATATTGTAAAGACTCAATGTTCCCATTAAAGCTAAGCAAATAAGTCAAACTCAATAAAACCTAAAACATTTGGAATAAGATTTCAAAGTATTTTTTATTTATTTTTATATTTTGAAACAGAGTCTGACTTTGTCACTTTTGGTAGAGTGTCGT
>NW_003852511.1:4319600-4321271 GCF_000181295.1 Otolemur garnettii
AGTCTCCTGCCTCAGCCTCCCAAGTAGCTGGACTACAGGCGCCTGCCACAGTGCCCAGCCATTTTTTGGTTGCAGCCATCATTGTTGTTTGGCAGGCTCGGGCTGGGGATTCGAACCCGCCACCTTAGGTGTATGTGGCTGGCGCCTTAGCCGCTTGAGCCACAGGCGCCAAGCCAGCAACCTTAACTCTTAAACTCTTGGGTCAAGTGATCCTCTTGCCTCAGTTTTTCATTTTTTTAGTAGAGATGGCATCTCCCTCTTGTTCAGGTTGGTCTCAAACTCAAAAGCTCAAGTGATCCTCTCTCCTTGACCTCCCAGAGTCCTAGGCTTACAGGCCTGAGGCACTGGGCCCTGCCTCAAACTATTTTTTAAACTGTAGTAAAATATATAACAGCATTAAAAAATTGACCACAGTAACCCTTTTTTGTTGCTTTTTTAGAGACAGATTCTTGCTCTGTGACTCAGCTGGAGCGCTTACACCCCTCCTGCTCCTCCCATGGAGCTGGGGCTACAGGCATGAACCATCACACAACCACTAATTAAAAAATTTTTTTTTGTTTAGATGGGTGGGTGGGGTCTCACTGTGTTGCCCAGGCTGGTCCTAAACTCTTGGCCTCAGTGGTCCTCTTGCCTTGCCTACCCACAATGCTAGGATTACAGACATCTATGCCTTCATTATTATTAATAGAAGAAAAAAATAACAGTGCTTGTTCCAAAAATATTTTTACAACTCAGAGGTGTATCAGGAAGAAAGTAGAAGTACCCTCTTTCCTAACCTCATTCCTCCTCTCTCTGATTGACAGAATGTATTCCCAGACTGTATTTTGACTTCAATGAAGCATTTCACAAAGTTCATAATACTCTTGAATGTGAGCTGGATAATAGGTGGGCAGGTAACTAAAAAGTTTTACCCACAGTGTTTATGGATTTCTGTCTTTGCTCAATGTCTTATATTCTTGTTTCTGTTGTTTAAAAAATTGCCAGGACAAAGCTGGGAGACAGTAAATATGTGGCTTATTGGATGTGTAATGTGTATGTAAAGTCCTACATTTATGCATAATATTGTGATGAATTAAGTCCTCCCTCCAGAAGTACTTAGACAACTATAGGATAGAGAAGACCTGATTTGAAATCTCTTGATTTCATAAAACTTTGCAGAAATAAGAACTTTCTTCTGGTGGCAGTGTCAACAGTAAACCTTTTAGTAGTGGACAATTTGTCCATGGGTTTCTAGACCCTTTAAGATAGTTAGGCCAGGCGCAGTGGCTCACGCCTATAATCCTAACTCTCTAGGAGGCTGAGGCAGGTGGATTGCCTGAACTCACAGGTTTGCAACCAGCCTGAGCCAGAGCAAGACCTCATCTCTGAAAAATAGCCGGGCATTGTGGCAGGTGCCTGTAGTCCCAGTTACTTGGGGGGCTGAGGCAAGGGAATCGCTTAAGCCCAAGAGTTTGAGGTTGCTGTAAGCTGTGACAGCACAGCACTTTACTGAGGGCAACAAGTGAGACTTTGTCTCAAAAAAAAAGTATTTATTTACTTTAGATAATTGTCTCAAGAATTTGTCCCAAGGAAATACATCAAAAGACAATAATTTAAAAATCCAAGCTGTTTTTAGCTGTTTTCTTTTTTTTCTTTTTTTTTTTTTTTAGACGGAGCCTCGAGCTATCCCCC
>NW_003852511.1:4321619-4323411 GCF_000181295.1 Otolemur garnettii
AAACACAGTCTCTCTCTGGGCTCTAATGATCCTTTTGCCTCAGCCTCCCACGTAGCTGGGAGTCCCCCACAAAGCCTGGCTTTTTTTCTTTTCTATATTTAGTTGAGATGGGGTTTTGCTCTTGCTGGAACTCCTGAGCTCAAGCAAACCACCTGCCTGAGCCTCCTTGTATCTCTTGGCTGGGATTATAGGCCTGAGCCACTGTGTCCCACGGAGAAAAATATTAATAAAAGAAAAGCAAAAGTTATATGTCTCAATTTTAATAAAATTGGGTTTACATGTTAATGAAAATTGAAAGAGCTCTTAAAACTAGTAAAAATTTTTTATGGTGATATAATTACAGTGATATTTAAGTATTTAAATTTTATGATCAGAAGATGGTATTTATTCAGAAATGGTTTTAGAATTTATTTCATTACAACCTTAATAGTAAGAGTTTTTCCCATGAAAGGAAGGAAAGGTGAATATAATGTCTAGCTGTTCAATGATAGCATTCAGACCATTGTGCCTCAGACATGTCAGATTACATTTGGAATATGGTTTTTAGTTCTAGGTATTATATTTTAAGAATGTAATTGGTGGCCGGGTGTAATGGCTCATGCCTGTAATCCTAGCACTCTGGGAGGCCAAGGCAGGTGGATTACCTGAGCTCACTATTTTAAGACCAACCTGAACAAAAAGTGAGACCCCCATCTCTAGTAAAAATAGAAAAACTGAAGTAAGACGGTCACTTGAGCCCAAGTTGGAGGTTGCTATGGGCTATGATGACATGGCACTCCACCTAGGGCGACAGCTTGAGACAGAAAAAAAAAAAATGGGGCAGCGCCTATGCTCAGTGAGTAGGTGAGTTCAAACCTGGGCCTAGCCAAACTGCAACAAAAAATAGCCTGGTGGCAGGTGCCTGTAGTCCCAGGTACTTGGGAGGCTGAGGCAAGAGAGTGGCCTAAGCCCAGGAGTTGGAGGTTGCCGTGAGCTGTGATGCCACAGCACTCTACCAAGGGTGACAAAGTGAGACCCTGTCTCTTAAAAAAAAAAAAATGTAATTGGCATGACCTACTACTTTAAAAAAGAAAAAAGAATGGAATCAGGCTGGGTGCCCATGCTTAGTGGTTAGGGTGCCGGCCACATGCACCGGGCCTGGTGGGTTCAAACCTGGCCCAGACCTGCTAAAACAAACACAAAAAATAGCCGGATATTGTGGTGGGCACCTGTGGTCCCAGGTACTAGGGAGGCTGAGGCAAGAGAATCGCTTGAACACAAGAGTTTGAGGTTGCTGTGAGCAGTGATATCATAGCACTTTATCCAGGTGACAAAGTGAGACTCTGTGTCAATTAAAAAAAAATGGAGGTGGCACCTGTGGCTCAGTGAGTAGGGCGCCAGCCCCATATACTGAGGGTGGTGGGTTCGAACCGGCCCCAGCCAAAGTGCAACAAAACAATAGCCCCGTGTTGTGGCGGATGTCTGTAGTCACAGCTACTCAGGAGGCTGAGGCAAGAGAATTACCTAAGCCCAAGAGCTAGAGGTTGCTGTGAGCTGAGACGCCACAGCACTCTAACAAGGGCGACAAAGTGAGACTCTGTCTCTTAAAAAAAAAAAAAATGGAATCAGTAAATCAATTATAGGGGAAAACTTGGAATTCACGTGTGATAGTTTAAGCCGCTGGGAACCTTTACCCTGGTAAAGAGGCTGAGGTGAGGGACAGGAAGAAAGGGGAGCAGAAGTGATAATATAATAATGACCTTCAAATACTTAAATGTCAGCTGGGAAGGGAATAGGCTGATTCTTTTTTTTT
>NW_003852511.1:4324280-4329144 GCF_000181295.1 Otolemur garnettii
AAAAAAAAAAAAAAAAAGAAGGTGATCAGAATGGTGGTGTTAGCAGTGGAGGTCCATGGTGGGCTAGCAACTGCTATCAGGTAGATCCAACAACAGGAATCAGAAACCCATTGGGTGACCAACCAGAGGAAGAGAGTAAAGGCTTTGGAACTAAGGTGCAGGTCACTAAAACAACTGGATGCAATCTCTACATGTCAGATGAGCACAGTATCAAGAAACAAATGGTTAGAAAAGTTAAGAGACTGATCTTTAAAAACAGTGACTTTGTTAGCATGGTGTGGTGACGGCCCTGTAGTTCCAGCTACTCGGGAGGCTGAGGTGGGAGGATTGCTTGATCCCAAGAGCTCATGTTTACAGGGTGCACACCAGCCTGGGTGACAGAGTAAGTCTCTTTCTCAAAAGAAAAAGAAAAAGAGAAAGAAAAGAAAAGAAATTGACAGCTAATTAATTACTGAATTTAGATACTTTGTATCTAATGATCTCATTGATCCTGTAGGCACAGCATATGGGTAAAGATGAAAAAAAATGTAACTGATGGGTAAATAGGATTGAGATTGTGAAGGAACTTCATAATTCATAGATTATTTCTAGACATTGGAGTAATAATGAGAATAGCTTTCTAGTGCCTTCATTCCTTATTCCTGCTATATGCCCCTGGGTGGTTTTGTTTTGCCTTTTTTCTTTTTTTAGAGACCAGGTCTTGCTATGTTTCCTAGATTGAAGTTCAGTGGCTATTCCTAGACATGATCATAGCCTGCAGCCTTGAACTCCTGGGCTCAAGCACTCCTTGTTCCTCAGCCTCCCAAGTAGCTAGGACGACTGGTGTGTGTCACTAAGCCTGGCATACCCCTGGGTTTTACTAGCTGTTGACCATTGCCCTGTTCTTACCAAGTCATTCTCACTGATAGCCTAATTTATCAGGTGTTATAGTACCCTATGGCTAACCTCTAGCCTGAGGTTCAGACTAGTCGTGGGGCCTTGTGAGTTTCTCAGCTTAGATAACCACCAGACCCTCTAGTTCACAGAATCATGACTAATTTCTTGTAGGAATTGAGTTCTGTAGTCATTTTATTATTCTTGGGGGCTAGAACTCTGCATCTGAACACAGGCTTGTGAGATGGGGGGTCTCACTATGTTGCCTAGGCTAGTCTTGAACTGTAGTCCTCAAGCGATCCTCCTGCTGTGGCCCCCCTAAAGTGCTAGGATTACAAGGGTGAGGCACTGTACTCAGCCACTCCTTTCATCTCATTTCTTAAAGAAACCAACTTGTTTGTCATGTGGCGTTTCCTCCTGTTTGGATAATGACTGCAGGGTGTCATTGAACACATTCCGCAGTCCTCTGTCTTCCTGTGAAGCAGGAGTCAGATCTGGTCACCATCCCTATCTAGGCCATACTTTTCTCTCAGGCGCCTTTTGGAGACTTCCTCTTTATTTCCAGGGTTTTGTGTTTTCATCACAGTTCGGTATTTTTCTGTTATTCATTATATATGTAGCCTCCTGTATCTGTGGGTTTGTTCTTCCTTCCTGTTCCCATTTCCTTTTCCTTTTCTCTATCCCTTTTCTTCCCCTCCCTTCTGGTCCCCTTCCCTTCCCACCCCTTTCAACAAATGACAGAATTGATAAGTCACATGATAACTAATTGGAGCCAAACTAGGTTTTTAAAATAGGTTAGATTATCAAGATCTAAACAGTGTGAAATTGAATTATATAAATATGGCATCTAACACATCAAGTTCTTCACCAAAATGTGAAGTATGAAGACTGAGTTGGTCAGAAGCATTGTTCTGGTGACTGTCTATGTGAGGTTTAAAAAAGAATCCTTCAGAGGAGTTACTTGGCAATGTTGTATTTTTCTTCCTAGATCTCACACTCTGGATTCTGGCTATCTTATAGCTAATGACACTTTGACATCAGATGTCATTGGTCAAAGAGTTGAAGTTAACGGAGAATATGCAACAGTGCGTTTTCTCGGCCTTGTTCCTCCTGTGGCAGGTACGTTATGATTCTGCATGTGTTTGTGTCTTTGCAGCTGTTTCTGTGTCAGCTTCTTAATATTGCTATGTAACACCAATTTTGTGGACATTAACAGCTAATTTATAGATATATCCTCTATACTGTTGTTCTATTCAAGAGATAATAGTATTGTCATATTATGACAATATATTAAATATTAAAATACTTTAACTTTAAAAATTTAATCAATAATTATTTTGAAAATAATTTTATTAATATTAATAAATAATGCTATCTAATTATTTAGTGTTTGTCATATATAAAATAATCCTTAAGCTATTTTGTGATGAAACTTCAAACAACCAAAAATCTTGAGTTCTTATAATCTTCAACTCAAAAACTAATTTTTTCAAAATTTCTTTTTTCATTATTCCATGTGTGTATATATTTAATATAAATTTAACATAGTGTAAATTGATACCTGTCCACTTTTTTGTTACTTTTCCCCGTTATTTAGTATGTATTCATCTATGTTTCTGTAGCATTATTTAACTTGTATTTACTTCTTCGTGGTTGCATTTAGTATAGTATATAGTTGCTTTGGGAAAATCCTGGGATGCTATACAACTACCTAAACTGTGATAGTATCTAGAGACGAAAGAATGATTCGGATGAATTTTGGAAAATTAAAGAGTTTATTAAAGGTTCCTTACACAGGGGGTTGGCCCTTGGTGGCACAGGACTGCTCTGGGGGAGTAAAAGCTGTGCTGACTGCCTGTGGTGCCTTGAAACTTTCCTTTTAGCAAATGATGTGGAGTCTTCTCCAGCATCATTGTATGTGCACACGTTAAACATTTTGTTATTTTTTTAAGCAGACTCTCACTATGTTGCCCTCCATAAGTGTTGTGACGTTATAGCTCACAGCAACCTCAAACTCTTGGGCTTAAGCGATTTTCTTGCCTCCGCCTTCAGAGTAGCTGAGAATAACAGGCTCCTGCCACAGTGTCTGGCTATTTTTTGCTGCAGTTGTCACTGTTTAGCTGGCCAGGTCTGGATTCTAACCTGCCACCCTTGGTGTATGTGGCTGGCGCCCTAACCACTGTGCTACAGGCGCCAAGCCAGGTTAAACATCTTAGACACGAGCAGTATATCCACCAGCTGTCTTTATGTGACCCGTGTTATGTTGATGATGTTGTAGTTTTCCATAGGTGGGGGGTTTAGCCGTGAAACAAGCTTACAGTATACTATAGGACACCAGTGTTTATAGGCAGTCTCAGCCAGTACAAGGACTTGCTTACAGGTACCCTTAGCTGCTTGTAGGGGTTTTGTTTTGTTTTGTTTTGTTTTGGTATTTTTTGTGTTTATCTTTTTTTTTTTTGGCAGTTTTTGGCCAGGGCTGGGTTTGAACCCACCACCTCCAGCATATGGGGCCAGAACCGTATTCCTTTGAGCCACAGGCGCCGCCCTTCTGTGTTTATCGTAAGCCTTTGCTTTTGCATTTTTATTAATCTTTAGTTGTCATCTTTCCCTGATAAGGAATTCTTTCTTTTTCCTTGTTTGCTTAATCATTCCCCATTTGGGGCTATTCATTTATTGTTTTTTAAGTAATGAATTAATTAATTTTTTAGACACAGAGTCTCACTTTATCACCCTCAGTAGAGTGCTGTGGTGTAAAAGCTCACAGCAACTTCCAATTCCTGGGCTTAGGCGATTCTCTTGCCTCAGCCTCCCGAGTTGCTGGGACTATAGGCGCCTGCCACAACGCCCAGCTATTTTTTTTGTTGTTGTTGTTGTAATTTGGCCGGGGCTAGGTTTGAACCTGCCACCCTTGGTATATGGGGCCGGCGCCCTACCCACTGAGCCACAGGCACCACTCTGTTTTTTTGTTTTTGTTTTGTTTTGTTTTGTTTTTTTTGAGACAGAGTCTCACTATGTTGCCCTTGGTAGAGTACCATGGTGTCATAGCTCACAGCATCCTCAAACTTTTGGGCTCAAGCGATCTCTTGCCTCAGCCTCCCAAGTAGCTGGGACTACAGGTATTTGTCACAACTCCCAGCTATTTTTTTTTTTTGTTGTTGTTGTTGTTGTTGTTGTCATTGTTTTGCAGGCCCCAGCTGGGTTCGAACCCACCAGTCCTGGTGTATGTGGCTGGTGCCCTAACCACTAAGCTGTGGGTGCTGAGTCATGTGGTTTTTTACTTCTGTAAATAGTAGTATAGTAGACTTACTCATATATTTTAGTCAACACCAAACATTTCTTTATTGTAGGAACTGGTCTGAAGAGGTACAGAGGACCAATGATAAATGTAGACCAGAGGTTCTCAAACTGTGGTCCTTGACACATCATCTGGTTACTTGTTAGACCAGCCTGAGCCAGCATTGTGAGACCCCATCTCTGCCAAAAATAGAAAAATTATCTGAGCGAGGTGATGTGCACATGTAATCCCATTTACTTGGGAGCCTGAGAGAGGAGGATTGCTTAAGGCCAGGAGTTTGAGATTGCAGTGAGTACAATGATGGCACTGCACTCTAGACTGGGTAGGGAAAGCTTGTCTGAGTCCTCCACCAAAACAAAAAATGTGTAGTTATCCTAGGAATTAGTCAGTCCATGAAGCCGAGGAACGAAAGAATCACCAAGGCAGGTATTGGCAGTGCCCATCCTTATACCTTACAGGGGACAGGCAGAGGAGTCATATTTCTGGCACTTGAACATATGGTGTTTGGAAGGCAGGTTAGCCCTTGTGTGATGATGATGGATTCAGGAATTACAACCAATGGACTTGAAGTAACTCCTATCCTATTATTAAGGTCATTGGCCTCATGAGATACATGGATATAAATATCTTTGCTGGCTCGGCGCCTATAGCTCAACCGGCTAAGGCGTCAGCCACGTACACCTAAGGTGGCGGGTT
>NW_003852511.1:4329464-4332323 GCF_000181295.1 Otolemur garnettii
CATTATAAACTGGCTGCCATCCTGTCACTAGCCTACATTTTCCCTTGGGAAGAACAAGCCCTCAAAGATTGCGTCACGCGAGGCTGTCAGAGTGCGGCTCTTGGGACACTGGAGCTTATTTGTTGTGTGTTATTTTCGAATTGGCCTAGGTAGAATTCTCCTCTGAGCGGAAAAGACAACATGCCTCCCATGGAACTTTTTCTCCATCTCATGTATTAGCCAGACTTGGATTTTTTGGAAAGATCTTCAGTTGAGGAATAAGAACAAAAGATTATGGTGACTTTCCAACCACCATAAATTTCATTTTCCTTGACTGCAGTTATATTTAGCTCTCACTGCTGAGATTTGAGGTCCATGTTGATCTCCAGCTCCAGAGGAGGCTGGGAGATGCCCGACTCAGCACCTCTTGCTTCTCACCATTTGGGCTTCATAGCCTTGGCACTCAAACGGAGCACAGCTGCTCCTTGTTCAGTGCTAGTTTAGGAAGAGCAAACACTGGTCTTTTTTTACTGTCTCCATAGTTTGTTTTGTTTTTTGTTTTGTTTTGACATAGGGTCTTGCCATGTTGTCCAGGCTGGCCGGTGAACTGAGGCAGGCTAAGTGATCCTCCTGTCTCAGCCTCCCAAGTAGCTGGGACTACAGGCATAGGCCAGTGTGCTTTGCTTCTCCATAGTTTTGCCTTTTCCAGAACATTCTATAGTTGGAAAAGTATAGTATATATCCTTTTCAGATTGGCTTCTTTTTTTTTTAGATATTCCTGATTTAATGAATATAACATTCACAAAATTTATACAGCTTATGTCACACCGTTGCAAATGCACATCATATACACATTTAGTGATCTACTTACAGTGTCAGAACATCTCATAAAAGGACATCATTGTTACACGTAATCTGCACTGAAGTCAGCATCATCCTCTTGAATGACTGTATCAGGATAAAAGATGTTGGAGACTGTTCACGTGCTGCAGACTCCTCAGGAAGTTCTTCTCCCGGCTCTTGTGCAGGGGACATGTCTGAGGTTTTTTCTTCAGCTTTTAGCTTTTTTGTGCAGAGTCTCATTATGCCGCCCTGGGTAGAGTGCTGCGGCGTCACAGCTCACAGCAACCTCAAACTCTAGAGCTTAAGCGATTCTCTTGCCTCAGCCTCCCAAATAGCTGGGATCACAGGCGCCTGCAACAACGCCCGGCTATTTTGTTGTTGTAGTTGTCATTGTTGTTTAGCAGACCCTGGCCGGGTACGAACCTGCCAGCCCCAGTGCGTGTGGCCAGCGTCCTAACCACTGAGCTATGGGCACCGAGCCTTCAACACTTCTTGTTCAACAACTTCCTGGTCACTGTCCGTGTCTTCGTCATTCCTTTCTTCTGCTTCCTCTCTCTGTTTTGGCAATTCTTCACGTACGCCCTTTTTCTTTTCTTTCTTTCTTTCTTTCTTTTTTTTTTTTTTTTTGAGACGGAGCCTCAAGCTATCCTATCCCCCTTGGGTAGAGTCCATGGCATCACGCTCACAGCAACCTCCAACTCCTGGGCTCAAGCGAGTCTCCTGCCTCAACCTCCCAAGTAGCTGGGACTACAGGCGCCCGCCACAATGCCTGGCCATTTTTTGGTTGCAGCCATCATTGTTGTTTGGCGGCCCGGGCTGGGGATTCGAACCTGCCACCTTAGGTGTATGTGGCTGGCGCCTTAGCCGCTTGAGCCACAGGTGCCGAGCCGTCCTTTTTCTTTATTATTCTGTTTGTCATACCCCAAGACTGGAAAAGGATGCTATTGGCCAAAGGAGGGCCCTGGTAGCTTTTATGGCATGTACATTGTTTCTGGTTCTTCCAGATTTGGACCACATTTCACATCTGTAGATACTCTTATTAAAATGTGGAGGAGTCCAGGACGTAGAGGGATGGCAGTAGTAACCTATGAGGCACCTGTCCACTTAGACCACAGCAGTTTGGCAGGACCTTCACTATTCAGGCTTCCACATTTCTGGTGCAGACCTCTTTTCTGGAGAAGCTTAGTAAAAAATTCTAGAGGATTATTATATTCAGGGATAGTATATTTCATTACTATCTGTTGAGTGTCAGCCTGGGACTCGATGGCAGGTTTTATCACTCCACTAGTTTTATCACTTCAATACTTGTTAGACTTCGCAGAGCAAGTGCAGTGGAGGAGTTCAGTGGTGACACAATGAAGCATGGAGTGTCTGTGATTGTGATATGTTGTCCAAGGGAACAAACAACCTGCATGCTCCTTCTAAGTCCCATGGAAATGCCGACATTACTATCTGTTGTTTTAAGCTACTAATGATGCTGTCTTTCTCTACATTTGGGAAGCCAATCACTCCGGCCAGAATGGCTTTGCCCTAAGTCTCCTGAAAACCTCCAAGAAGTTTCCAAAGGCCCTCTTTTCCAAAGCAGACTTTACTTTTGAATGGAACTGCTTTCTTCTTTACCTTGGTTATCTTCTCTTTGTTCCTCAGATCTGTTACACTCTGTCGCCCTGGGTAGAGTGCTATGGCATCACAGCTCACAGCAACCTTTCTTTCTTTCTTTCTTTCTTCCTTTCTTTTTTCTTTTTTTTTTTTGAGATAGAGTCTCATTTTGTTGCCCTCAGTAGCATGCTATGGCATCATAGTTCATAGCAACCTCAAACTAATGGGCTTAAGCGATCCTCTTGCCTCAGTTTTTCTATTTTTAGTAGAGACGGGGTCTTACTCTTGTTCAGGCTGGTCTCGAACTCCTGAGCTCAAATGATTCTCCCCTGTAGGCTTCCCAGAGTGCTAGGATTACAGGTGTGAGCCACTGCCTCCACCCTAGCAATCTCACTTTCTTGGGCTCAAGAGATCCTCTTGCCTTAGCCTCCCAAGTAG
>NW_003852511.1:4333093-4359722 GCF_000181295.1 Otolemur garnettii
GTGGTGTCGCAGCTCATAGCAACCTCAGACTCCTGGGCTTAAGTAATTATCTTGTCTCAGCCTCCCAAGTAGCCGGGACTACAGGTGCCCCCCACAATGCCTGGCTATTTTTGGTTGCAGTTGTCTTTGTTGTTTAGTAGGCCTGGGCTGGATTTGAACCCGCCAGCTCCTGTGTATGTGGCCAATGCCCTACCCACTGAGCTACAGGCGCTACCGTGATTTCTGTTTGTCTTGATGATGTTCTGTTCTTTTTGCTTTCTTTTCCTTGTGTAACTGATTATTTTTATTTTTCCTCTCTATTAATTTGGTAGTTATTCCTTTATTATTATTAATTTAATATTTTTTTAAAGATGGGGTCCGCTCTGTTGCCTGGGCTGGAATGCAGAGGTGTCATCACAGCTCACTGTAGCCTAAAACCCTTGGGGTCAAGGAATCTTCCTGCATCATCCTCTCTAGAAGCCAGGAGTTTGCCACCATACCTAGTTAATTTCCCTCTTTTTTGCAGAGATAGGGTTATGCCTTTGCTCAGGTTGATCACCAGCTTCTGTTCTGAAGTAGTCCTCTTGTCTCAGCTTCCCACAGTGCTAGGATTACAGATGGGAGCCACTGTGCCCAACCCCTTTTTTATTATTTAGTGGTTAATCTAGAGGTTAAAATACGCTTTTCTTATGACTAAAAACTAATAAAAATTAGTAAGTATACCTCTTTCTTGACCCATGCAAGCACCTTAGAAGACTTGAGCACTTTAATTTTGTCTTCTTCCTAACTCATATGTTGGATATTTTACTCTATGCATATTTTGTTTTATTTAGTTTTTTGGAGGCAGCATCTTGCTCTGTTATCCAGGCTGGAGTGCAGTGGTGTCATCATAGCTCACTGCAGCCTTGAACGCACAGGCACAAGTGATCCTCCTGCCTCAACCTCTTGAGTGACTGGGGATACAGGCATAGCCAACAAGCCCAGTTAATTTTTTAAAAAAACTTTGTAGGCTTAGTGCCCGTAGCTCAGTGAGTAGGGTACCGGCCACATACACTGAGTCCGGCAGGTTCAAGCCCGGCCTGGGCCTGCTAAACAACAATGACAACTGCAACCAAAAAATAGCTGGGCGTTGTGGTGGGCGCCTGTAGTCCCAGCTACTTGGAAGGCTAAAGCAAAAGAATTGCATAAGCCCAAGAGTTTGACATTGCTGTGAGCTGGATGCCATGGCACTCTACTAAGGGCAATGTAGTGAGACTCTGTTTTTGTAGGGGCTGGGCACGGTGGCTCACATTTGTAATCCCAGCACTCTGGGAGGCCAAGGTGGGTGGATTGCCTGAGCTCATGAGTTTGAGACCAGCCTCAGCTAGAATGAGACCCTATCTCTAAAAATAGCCAGGCATTGTGGCAGGTGCCTGTAGTCTCAGCTACTAGGAAGGCTCAGGCAAGAGAATTGCTTGAGCCTAAGAGTTAGAAGTTGCTATGAGCTATGATGCCAGGGTACTCTACCTGGGGCGATAAAGTAAGACTCTGTCTCAAAAAAAAGTTTTTTTTTTTTTGAGGTGAGGTCTTGATGTGTATATCAGATTGGTCTCAAACTCTTGTCCTCAAGCTGAGCCTCCCAAAGTTCTAGAATTATAGGTATGCACTACCACACCCAGCCTATGTATATTTTAAACCCAAAGAATTGGTATTATTATAACTTTATATTGTCCATTTTACTTTTATTTATCCATATGTTTCCTTTTTTTTTTTTTTTTGAGACAGATTCTCACTATTTTGCCTTTAGTACAGTGCTGTGGCGTCACAGCTCACAGCAACCTTAAACTCCTGGGCTCCAGCGATTCTCTTGTGTCAGCCTCCCTTGTAGCTGGGATTTCAGGCACCCACCACAACACTCGGCTATCATTTTTCTTGTTTGTTTATTTAGCAGGCTTAGGCTGGGTTCGAACCCATCAGCCCCGGTGTATGTGGCCAGCTCCCTAACTGCTGAGCTGCGGGTGCCAAGCCTACATGTTTACTTTTTTCTTTCATATACACCAGTAGTCTTCTCTTTGGAATATTTTCTTTTTCTTTGAAGATCATCCCTATTAGTTTTTCTTTGCTTAAATTGCATTTTTGCCTTCCTTTTTTAAAATTTGTCTTATGGTTACATATATAATATAAAATTTGCAATTTTGGCTTGGCTCTTGTAACTCAGCCATTAGGGTGCCAGCCACATGCACTGGGGCTGGTAGGTTTGAATTCAGCCAGACTTGCTAAACAACAATGACAACTGCAACAAAAAAATAGCCAGGTGTTGTGGAGAGTGCTTGTAGTCCCACCTACTCAGGAGGCTGAGGCATGAGAATCACTTAAGCCCAATTGTCTGAGGTTGCTGTGAGCTATGAAGCCACTGCACTCTACCCAGGGCAACAGCTTGAGACTCTTGTCTCAAAAATAATAATAATAATTTGCAATTTTAACCACTTTTAAATTTTTTTTTTTTTGAGACAGAATCTCTTTGTTACCCTCAGTAGAGTGTCTAGTGTCATAGCTCACAGCAACCTCAAAGTCTTGTGCTCAAGCACTTCTCTTGCCTCAGCCTCCACAGTTGCTGGGACTATAGGCCCCTGCCACAACCCAAGACTAGCCTCAGAGCCTGAGCAAGAGCGAGACCCCATCTTACTATAAATAGAAAAACTGAAGCAAAAGGATCCTTTGAGCCCAGAAGTTTTTAGAGATGGGGTCTCGTTGTAGATCAGGCTGGTCTCGAACTCGTGAGCTCAGGATTACAGGCTTTAGCCACCGAGCCTGGCCTCACTTTTAAATTTTTTAATTGTGACAAAATATACATAATGTAAAAAATTACAGTCTTTTTTTTTTTTTTTTTTTTTTTTGAGACAGAGCCTCAAGCTGTCCCCCTGGGCAGAGTGCCGTGGCATTACAGCTCACAGCAACCTCCAACTCCTGGGCTCAAGCGAGTCTCCTGCCTCCGCCTCCCAAGTAGCTGGGACCACAGGTGCCCGCCACAACACCTGGCTATTTTTTTTTTGGTTGCAGCCATCATTGTTGTTTGGCGGGTCCGGGCTGGGGATTCGAACCCGCCACCTTAGGTGTACGTGGCTGGCGCCTTAGCCGGTTGAGCTATAGGCGCCGAGCCAAAAATTACAGTCTTAATTATTTTTAGTAGTGACTACTCTAGGAACTTCACGTAAGTAGAATTATCCAGTCTTTGTCCTTCTGTGGTGACTTATTTTACTGAGCATAATATCCTCAAGGTTCATCTGTGTTTAGCATGCTCTATGATTTTAGTCATTCTTATTTTCTGCAGTTGACTTTTTGACCCAAATATGCTACTGTGTTTGCTGCTTGAAATCCCAAGTGTAAGGTGTTAACTCCTTTGTTCACAGCAGTGACTCCTCCCCCGGTAGTGTCTGTGATGTGGCATTCACAACAAATTTCCTTTGCTTGCAGCAAGAAGAGTGGACCCTTACCTCTGTCATCATTTGTGATTCATTCTGTTTTCCTTGTTCTGCTAGGATGCTGGTTAGGAGTAGAGTGGGACAATCCTGAGAGAGGAAAGCATGATGGGAGCCACAAAGGGACTGCGTATTTTAAATGCAGGTAACTTTTCATTATGAATTGCTATGGTCATTTAGTCAAGATAATATTGTACAGTTGAATAAAGAGGGGTGGAGAGGTAGACATGTCTGGCTCATGGGGTAGTTATAAGTAGAATTGGGTATGTTCTGAAAAGGAAGTTCTTTGACGTGTGGCTTAATCACCGTTTGTAGAGTCTCCCCTCCTCCTTTTTTCAATACAGAGGTTCTGTTTTCTTTTATTCTTAGCCCTGGGTAGAAGGCCACATATAGCTCACAACAAGCTAAAACTCTTGGGCTCAAGGAACCCTCTTGCTTCAGTTTTTCTATTTTAAGTAAGAAGGGGTCTCGCTCTTGCTCAAGCTGATCTTGAACTCCTGAGCCCAAGCAATCTTCCCACCTCGGCTTCCCAGAGTGCCAGGATTACAGGTGTGAGTCACTGCGCCCAGCCAAGAGAGAGATTCTTAATTGCTCCGGCTGAAGTGTGGTGGTGCAAGCTCACTGTAATCTCTAAATTCATGGGTTCAAGTGATCCTCTTCCCTTGCCCTGCCTAGGAGCTAAGACACCACGGGTGAGTCACTCTGCCTGGCCTGTTTTTTTTTTTTTTTTTTTGGAGACAGGGTCTCATTCTGGTGCCCTCAGTAGAGTGCTATGGTGTCATAGTTCACATATCAAACTCCTGGGCTCAAGCGATCCTTTTGTCTCAGCCTCCCATGCAGTTGGGAATATAGACCTGTGCTACCATGCCCAGCTAATTTTTCTACTTTTATTTTATTTTATTTATTTTTTGAGACAGAGTCTCACTTTGTAGCCCTTGGTAAAGTGCTGTGGCATCATAGCTCACACCAACCTCAAACCCTGGGTTCAAGTGATCCTTTTGCTTCGGTCTCCCAAGTAGCTAGGAGTACAGGTGCCTGCCACAATGCCTGGCTATTTTTAAAGATGAGGTCTTGCTCAGGCTGGTCTCGAACCTGTGAACTCAGGCAGTCTTCCTGCCTCGGCATCCCAGAGTGATAGGATTAAAGGCATGAGCCACTTTGCCCAGCCTAATTTTTCTACTTTTAGTAGAGACAGTCTAACTCTTGTTCAGTCTGGTCTTGAATGTCTAAGCTCAAGCAATCCAGCCTCCTCAGCCTCCCAGAGGGCTAGGATTATAAGCACGAACCACAACACCTGACCACTAGGCTTATTTATAAAACATTTTTTATAGAGATGGGGAGTTGCTATGTGGCCCAGGCTGGTGTGGAGCTCCTGGCCACCTCCTGCCTCAGCCTCCTATCGTGTAGGGATTACAAGTGTGAACCACTGTGCTTGGCCAAGTTTCCCTTTAAAAAAAAAATGTTAGGCTCAATACCCATAGCTCAGTGGTTAGGGTGCCAGCCAGATAGATTTGATCCCAGCCTGGGCCTGCTAAACAACGACAGCTGCAACAGAAAAATAGCCAAGTGTTGTGGTGGGCACCTGTAGTCACAACTACTTGGGAGGCTGAGGCAAGAGAATCACTTTAGCCCAAGATTTTGAGGTTGCTGTGAGCTATGACACAACAGCACTCTACCGAGGGTGACATAGTGAAACTGTCTCCAAAAAAAAAAAAAAATGTTAGCAGGCCAGGCACGGTGGCTTAAACCTATAATCCCAGCACTTGGGAGGCCAAGGCAGGTGGATTGCCTGAGCTCACAAGTTTGAGACCAGCCTGAGCCAAAGTGAAACCTTGCCCCTTTTTTAGCCAGGCATTGTGGGTGCCTATAGTCCTAGCTACTTGGGAGGGTGAGGCAAGAGAATCATTTGAGTCCAGGAGTTTGAGGTTGCTGGTGAGCTGTGATGCCATCACACTCTAATGAGGGTGACAAAGTGAAACTCTATCTCAAAAAATAAAAGAAAAAAAAGAGGGTGGCACCTGCACCTGTGGTTCAAGGAGTAGGGTGCCGGCCCCATATGTTGGAGGTGGTGGGTTCAAGCTCAGTCCTGGCCAAAAAAACCTGGAAGAAAAAAGGAAAAGAAAAAAGAAAGTTAGACTAAACTATGTAAGTGGGATTATTTTCTGGGTTTTTTTTTTTTTTTTTTTTTTTGAGACAGAGTCTCAAGCTTTTGCCCTTGTTAGAGTGCTATGGCATCGCAGCTGACAGCAACCTCAAACTCTTGGGCTTATTTTTTGGTTGGAGTTGTCATTGTTGTTTACCTCGCCCAAGCTGGATTTGAACCCACCAGCCTCGGTGTACATGGCCAGCATTTGTTTTGGACGGTTTTTTAATTGGGTGGATGTAATCCTTTCTAATTGATTAACAATTCATAATCCATTAAAGTGAATAATAGAAAAGAAAAATAGCCCACATGTCCAATAAGAAAGAATTGATTACACACAAAATACAGAACATCTGAATTGTAGAATGTTGAGCCACACTAAATAAAAAGTTCTTGTCATGGGGAGAGTTACATGTTATACTGCATTTCTACCAATGTTTTTTTCTTACCAATATTTTTGAGTGCCTCATGTCAGAGAAATTTCATGAAACTGAAAAGGGAGAAATTTCATGAAACTGATGGGGAGACCTCAGGCAGAGCCTGTCTTTTAAACTTTTTTGTTATTGTTGGTTTTTCCTTATCTTTCAGTTTATCTAAAGCAGTGGTTCTCAACCTGCCTAATGGAGCAACCCTTTAATACAGTTCCTGTGGGTCGTGACCCACAGGCTGAGAACCATTGATCTAAAGGATCTCTTTCCAGTAAGCTGTTTTTTCCTGAAGTGTGGTATAGTGAACACAGTACTGACCAGGGAGTTAGGACATCAGATTTTCTTTTAATAGTCTTCAATTTCTGAACAAGACCAAATTTACTAAACTTTAAAATGAAGGTCAGAGTTAGATTATAGCAAAACATGTCTCCTGATTTACCATTCCATAATTTTAGAAAGT
Source organism: Otolemur garnettii (assembly GCF_000181295.1). Classification (NCBI taxonomy): domain Eukaryota; kingdom Metazoa; phylum Chordata; class Mammalia; order Primates; family Galagidae; genus Otolemur; species Otolemur garnettii. Next base: position 4,339,562 of record NW_003852511.1, read on the forward strand.
CAGGATAGAAGGTGAATCAGCAGGTTCTTAAGAGGCCAGTCATGTTGGCGGAAATGGAATAGGAACAGCTATAAATCCATCAAGAGTGAGTGATGGACGAAGGGAACAGGTTATGAGTTGAGGGAGGTAAGTTAATAGAAATTTCTTAGCCAGGCCCACAGATCCTTCACTCACCCAGACCTTAACCTCACTCACCCAGACCTTAACCTCCTCTTCTAAAAGCTTGCCCAGATTGTTGATGATCACATGGTCCTTAATGGTCTCTGGATACAGTGATATTTTCAAAGTCTTGGTAACTCTGAGTGGAAAATCAGTTGCTGCAATTCCTGGTTAAAATGGGATTTGCTCTCAAGTAGAGAGAGGAGACCTTGGTTCAGGGGCACGGACTAAACATAGTCATGCATTGCTTAGCACAGGAGATGTGTTCTGAGAAATGCATCCTTAGGTTCTTTTGTTGTGGTGCAAGCATCACGGAATGTACTTACACAAACCTAAATGGCACAGCCTACAGCAGGCCCAGGCTGTCTGTCTCGTACAGCCTGTATCTGAGGCTGCACACCTGCACAGCGTGTTACTGGACTCAATACTGTAGGCGGTTGTAACACAAAGTATTTGTGCATCTAAATATACCTAAACCTAGAAAAGGTATAGTAAAAGTATGATATAAAAAATAAAAATGGTACTGTGAGTGGAGCGAGCGCTCAGTGAGTGACTGAAGGCCTAGGACGTCACTGTGCACCACTGTAGACGTTATAATCACTGCACACCTAGGATCTTACTGTACACCACTGTAGACTTTATCATCACTGTACACTTAGGACGTCACTGTGCACAACTGTGGATGTTAAAATCACTGTGCACAACTGTGGATGTTAAAATCACTGCACACTGAGGACGTCACTGTTCACCACTATAGACGTTATAATCACTGCACACTTAGGACGTCACTGTGCACCACTGTGGACGTTATAATCACTGCACACTTAGGACGTCACTGTGCACCACTGTGGACGTTATAATCACTGCACACTGAGGACGTCACTCTGCACCACTGTGGACGTTATAATCACTGCACACTGAGGACGTCACTGTGCACCACTGTAGATGTTATCATCACTGCACACTTAGGACATCACTGTGCACCACTGTAGACATTATAATCACTGCACACCTAGGATCTTACTGTGCACCACTATAGATGTTATAATCACTACACACTGAGGACGTCACTCTGCACCACTGTGGATGTTATAATAACTGCACACTGAGGACATCACTGTGCACCACTGTAGACATTATAATCACTGCACACTTAGGACGTCACTGTGCACCACTGTGGACGTTATAATCACTGCACACTGAGGACGTCACTGTGGACCACTGTGGACGTTATAATCACTGCACACTGAGGACATCACTGTGCACCACTGTAGACGTTATAATCACTGCACACTTAGGACGTCACTGTGCACCACTGTAGACGTTATAATCACTGCACACTTAGGACGTCACTGTGCACCACTGTGGACGTTATAATCACTGCACACTTAGGACGTCACTCTGCACCACTATAGACGTTATAATCACTGCACACTTAAGACGTCACTGTGCACCACTGTGGACGTTATAATCGCTGCACACTGAGGACATCACTGTGCACCACTGTGGATGTTATAATCACTGCGCACTTAGGATGTCACTGTGCACCACTGTGGACGTTATAATCACTGCACACTGAGGATGTGGACGTTACAATCACTGCACACTTAGGCTGCCCTAAATTTATAAAAAATATTTTTCTTCAATAATAAACCTTAGTTTACTATAATATTTTACTTTATGAACTTTTCAATTTTTTGACTTTTTTTTAATTTACTTTTTTGTAGTAACACTTAGCTAAGGACTCAAGCATATTGTACAGCTGTACAGAAATATTTTTTCTTTGTACATTATGCAGTATGTGACTGTATTTGAGTCTGGTGGACCACTTGAGCTTAGGAGTTGAAGACCAGCCTGAACAAGAGCAAAACCCCATCTCTAAAAATAGAGATGGCGAATGCCCGTAGTCCCAGCTACTCCGGAAGCAGAGGCAGGAGGATCACTTGAGCCCAAGAGTTTGAGGTTGCTGTGAGCTATGAGGCCACAGCACTCTACCTAGGGTGACATAGTGAAACTCTGTCTCAAAGGGAAAAAAACGTATATTGGAATAATGTTTATTAGTTGAAGTTGTGCTCTAATTAGTAGAACTATAAGAGTTAACTGCTATAATGGACAAGTTAAATTCCTGAAGTGTAAAGCAATGCTTCTCTACCATCTCAGACCCAAGGCTGTCTTTGTACCCCCTCCCCTTACATATCTGGAAAGGGAATTCAGAGATAACACTACCTGTCCATATAATTTTTTGAAGTCAACCAAATGCCCATGCAATAAAAGTAATCTATAAGATAATACACATTTCAATATGTAAATGTTTAGGCATGACTGCACTGTAAGACTTAACAAAGTAAGGAGCTCCTCCAGGGGTAAGAACTCAGATACAGTCACAATCCTTCAACTCTTGGGCTCAAGCTATCCTCTTGTTTCAGTTTTTCTATTTTTATTAGAGACGAGGTCTCGATGTTTGCTTAGGCTGGTCGTGAACCTGTGAGCTCAAGCAATCCACCTGCCTCAGCCTCCCAGAGTGCTAGGATTACAGGCATAGGCCACTGTGTCCAGCTGAGAAATTTTCTTGTAAATATGTTTATGAAAAAGGTAAGTGGCAAAATGGTGGTATAAATAAGCAAAATCTGAATCAAAAGTTGTCATATTAGGGCGGCGCCTGTGACTCCAGGAGTAAGGTGCCAGCCCCATATGCCAGAGGTGGTTGGTTCAAACCCAGCCCTGGCCAAAAAAAAAGAAAGAAAAAAAAAGTTGCCATATTGTAACAGAACTAGCATCCCCATCTCTTTAAAATAGGTCTTAATATCAAATGTATTGCATTTAACAATGTAGTTAAGCACTTTGACATATAAATCTTATAAAAGTTATTTTTTCTTTATGCAAAGAATATTAGGAATTACTGAGTGGGATATTTGGTGAACTCAGCTCATTTATTTTATCTTATTCATTTGTTTGTTTGTTTATTTTTGTGGCAGAGTCTCATTCTGTTGTCCTGGGTAGAGTGCTATGCTGTCATAGCTCACACCAACCTCAAACTCCTGGGTTCAAATAATCATCCTGCCTCAGCCTCCTGAGTACTGTTTCCCCGAAAATAAGACCTACCCAAAAAATAAGCCTTAGCAGGATTTCTATGCATTTGTTAAATATAAGCCCTACCCCAGTAATAAGACCTAGTGATAGGCCTGGCTATGGAGCATATCTGCATAGCCACGCCCTGCATTTCAGAGCGGAGTGGTAAGGAAGACTGGAATACCTTTTATCTGCCACAGCTCCTTTCTCTGAGCTGTTCACACTTGCGCAGGTGCGTGTGTGGTAACCGTGGTCACAGGCATCCTATTGCGCACATGCCAATGGCTAGAGGAAAGGAGTTCAGGCATCACTAGCACCAGCCCCACTAACAACGTCAGCTCCAAAGATGACTTAACTGTATTTGAATAAAGGTAGATTGTTGTATTATACTTGATAAAAATAAGACATCCCCTGAAAATAAGCCCTAGTGTGTCTTCTTGAGAAAAAATAAATAAAAGACAGTGTCTTATTTTTGGGGAAACACGGTAGCTGGGACTATAGGCATGCATCACAATGCCCCTTAGTTTTTTCTACTTTTTGCAGAGATGGGGTTTTTCCCTTGCTCAGGCTATTCTTGAACTCAAGCAGTCTTCTTGCCTCAGCTTCCCAGAGTGCTAGGATTATAGGCTTGAGTAACTGTACCCAGTCCATTTTATATTTTTTCGAGATACAGTCTCACTCTGTTGCCGGATAGAGAGCAGAGTAGAATCAGCATAGCTCACGGCAAACTCAAACTCTAGTGTTCAAACAGTCCTCCTGCCTTAAGTCTCCTAAGTAGCTGGAATTACATGTGTGTGATACCATGCCCAGTTAATTTTTATATTTTTTATAGTGACAGGATCTCACTATGTTCCTCAAGCTGGTCTTGAACTCCTGGCCTCAAGCAATCCTCCTCCAGCCTTCCAAGGTGTTGGGATTACAGGTGTGAGCCACCATTCTGGCCTGAGCTCAGCTTCTTGAATCTCCCCAGTATCACAGGTTGGTAGTGATGGTATTCTGCTGTTCAGGCTTAGCTAGGTTCATCTTCTCTAGGGTATAACTTTGGAATAGACAATGTAGGTTTCAAGGCCCAGCCTAATATATTTTTCCCCCTAACCAGTTCAGCTTACATTGATCTCATAAAACTAGTATAACACAGAATTACATTTGCCAGGGTCTAGCCTCTGCTGTAATAATCTTTTTTTTTTTTTTTTTTTTTTTTTTGAGACAGAATCTCACTTTGTCACCCTTGGTAGAGCTATGTGTGTCATAGCTCACAGCAACCTTAAACTCTTGGGCTCATGAGATTCTCTTGCCTCAGTCTCCCAAGTACCTGGGGCTACAGGTACCTGCCACAACACTCAGCTATTTTTAAAGAGGGGGTCTCACTCTGGCTGAGGCTGGTCTGGAACCTGTAAGCTCAGGCAATCCACCCTCGGCCCCCAGAGTGCTAGGATTACAGGCGTGAGCCACCTCGCCCTGCCTCCATAATAATGATCTTAAGAAGAACATAGAGAGAATGGGCTTTTAGTCAGGGAATAAACTACTTTACAGTTTGTTTACAGTGTTTCATCAGTGTTCTTTACTCTTGTTGAAGTGGTGATAGCAGGTATTATTCATCTTTCTCTGAGTACCTGATAAAGTGGTGGTTGTGGGTATGGCATGAGAAGCCAGAGGTGAGCTAAATTCAAGCTGTAGGCTCTTTCTCATTGTAGATCTCTAAAAGTATGGTGGATTTTTTTTTCTTTTCTTGACTATTCAGTGCAGCTCTGAAGAAGAGGATTAGAGAGGGGACCAGATCACCTTGATGGCCGCTCTGAACACGAGTTCTCATGGTTTCCTGTCACTCTTTAGTTTCTAATGGGTCTTTTCTATACTCATAAGGCCTAAGGCAAATATAGTAACTTCCTGAGGTATTATTATTCATAATGAATATTTATAACACTATTAATTAATAGTGGTTTACAGTGTCAAAGTCAAATTAAAATATAGAGATGAATCTCTAAAATTAACGTTTTATTTGGGAAGCAAGAATTGAAATTCAGATCGTACACACAGATCAGGTGTCTTCATTATGTGAAGAACAAAGAGAAGGTTGTAGAGCATATAAAAAGGAGAAATATTAGATGCTGTTTTAGAAAAAGATTATGAGCACTAGTGGGACTTTGGGGAGTTGGCAGTTTCTGCCTGATGAGTGATGGCGGTGTATAAAATTAGTCTGAGAGTCGCGGCAGGTTGTCCAGCAGCTGTTAGATGAAATTGGTGTCAGGTTACATACAACAGGCAGTTTCAGTGGCGGAGTTGGTGCAAATTTAATTCTTGGAGCAATGTTGTGTGCCCAAGTGCTTAACACAGGCCCCTCAACTCTGCTTTGTGACAGAGTGACCGGTTTGTATAATCGACATTCACAGCAGGTTTGTCAGAGATTTGTGGCTGTGCACCAGTCATCAGTGTCTTTCCCAGGTGCTTCTGTTCTCTACTGCTTGTCTTTTGGGGAGCTGAGGGGTTTAAATATGGTAACTAACCTTGAAGTCCTCTCTGCCTTGTCCCTGGACAGCAGAGAAATTTCTAGTTTTTGTCTTTCAACCTAAACTGTTGAGTATGCTCTAACCAGAATTATGTGGGTCAGTGTTCTGCCCATTCAGCTTTTATTTGAATGGTTCTGTTGCCAAATAATGATAATTTTTCTCTGGTTGGAAATTTTAAAATGGGCCAGGTGCTGTGGCTCACGCCTGTAATCCCAGCACTTGGGAGGCTCAGGTGGGTGGATTGCCTGAGCTCAGGGGTTCTAGAACAGCCTGAGCAAGAGCAAGACCCCATCTCTAAAAAAACAGCCAGGCATTGTGGTAGACGCCTGTAGTCCCAGCTACTTGGGAGGCTGAGGCAAGACAATCAATGTGCCCAAAAGTTTGAGGTTGCTGTGAGCTGTGATGTCACAGCACTCTACTGAGGGCAACCTAGACTTTGTCTCAAAAAAAAAAAAAATGTTACTTTTCTTCAGCACTAGTGAATGGAATCTAACTTCAGTACTTGGCATCAGAGAGGACATAGTGTCCAGACTCTGTTCACAGTGCTGGACAGCAGAGGAAATGGACACGTTAGCCTTTTCCAGCACCTGCATCCTAAGCCCCAACCAGAAAGAGTGCCGTGGAAAAGCATTCAGTGTGATGCCAGCGCCACTGAGAAGGGCCATCTCCTGATACCACCCCAGCACCCAGCAGTCACACTCGAGTGCAGAAGAATCACTCCAGGCAGTCTCCTAACTGTGTAGAGACAGAGCAGTAAAAAGGCAGTCCAGAGTAGGGAACAAAGCGTGAATAAAGGAGAACTAATCATAAAAGATGAATATGAGTAGACCAACTTGAACAATGCTCCAAAGATTTTTAAAAAGGCTCTAGAAGGCAAGTCATTGCCATCTCCCCATGTCAAATGACAGTGTATAATGTGAAAAATGCTGCATCAAACTTGTTTCTGGAGGGTTTTGAAGTAGAGGGAGAAGCCGAAGATGATAAGCATGAGGAAGTATGGGCTTTGGAAAATGACGTGCATAGGACTTTCTGATTTGTCACAAGGGCAAATATTACCAAGAAATTGGCAGGGTACAAAACTGCAAGTGTCCTGAGGGTTCATCCCCTACTCAGTACATCAAGCATGATGGAAAGAAAGGCAAGTTGAACCTAGGTGTCTATGAGAGCATCCCTGCAGCTCTTAGTGAAGGGGGCGGTGCCTGTGGCTCCAAGGGGTAGGGCGCTGGCCCCATGTGCCGGAGATGGTGGGTTCAAACCCAGCCCCGGCCAAAAACTGCAAAAAAAGAAAAAAAAAAAAGGAAAGGTGAAGGAGGGCTTTGAAACCATTCATGGCGGGCTGCAGAATGAACTTCCATTGCTAAATAAGACGGATTGCCAGTCAAGTCTATTTCTTCCAAGTCAGTGGAATGTCAGTGGACAGGTCTTGCTGTGTTGCTCAGGTCTCAAACTGCTGGCCTCAGGCAACCCTCCCACTTTAGCCTCCCAAAATGCTGGATTACAGGCATCAGCCACTGTGCTTGGCTAGAAGATTGATAGTTGAAGCCATGAGAGTGATGAGATTACAGGACTGAGGACAAGGCATGGGCCAGAGCTGTGAGAGACATTTTTTTTTTTTTTTTTTTTGGAGACAGAGCCTTACTATGTTGCCCTCATTAGAGTGCTGTGGCATCACAGCTGACAGCAACCTCAAACTCTTATGCTTAAGCTATTCTCTTGCCTCAGCCTCCCAAGGAGCTGAGACTACAGGTGCCCACCAGAATGCCCGGAGGTTTTTGTTGTTGTTGTTTCAGTTGTCGTTGTTGTTTAGCAGGCCTGGGTTGGGTTCAAACCCGCCTGCCTCAGTGTATGTGGCTGTGCCCTAACCACTGAACCACGGCACCGAGCCAAGAGACATTGTTATTTAAAGTACAGAGGCCGGGTCCGTGCATGGTGGCTCACGCCTGTAATCCCAGCACTGGGGAGGTCAAAGTGGGTGGATTACCTGAGCTCACAGGTTTGAGACTAACCTAAGCCACAGTGAGACTTCCTCTCTAAAAATAGCTGGGTGTTATGGTAGGCACCTGTAGTCCCATCTACTCAGGGGCCTGAGGTAACAGAATCGCTTAAGCCCAGGACTTTGAGGTTGCTGTGAGCTGTGATGCCATATCACTTTACCAAGGGTGACAAAGTGAGAGTCTATTTTTTTTCTTTTCTTTTTTTTTCTTTTTTCAGACAGAGTCTCACTTTATCGCCCTCTGTAGAGTGCTATAGCATCACAGTTCACAGCAACCTCCAACTCCTGGTCTTGGGAGGCTGAGGCAAGAGAATCGCCTGAGTAGCTGGGACTACAGGCGCCCGCCACAATGCCTGTCTATTTTTTGTTACAGTTTGGCCGAGGCTGGGTTCAAACCCACCACCCTTGGTATATGGGGCCAGCACCCTACTCACTGAGTGACAGGCACCGCCTGAGAGTCTGTTTCAAAGAAAAGGACAGAGGCCAAAAGTTACAGGGGAGAGTAAGAAGGACCAGCTGCTAAATGTAATTAGGTACGGAGTCTGAAGAGGAGTGTCATGAAATCAGTGTTGAAGCTCTTTCAGGACAAGTGGTCAGCATAGTTAAATGCCGACAAGTCAAGAGAAGGAAAGGCGTATGAAGGGGCCATTACTTTTATTTAAAATTTCAGATTAATATGAGAGTGTAAACTATTAGGTTATACAGTTTGTACATGAAAGGTTAAAGTCAGAGTTGTAGCTATATCCTGCACCCAGGGCACATGCCATGTAACCACATATTGTACACATTGGGTGGAAACCTACTGAACTCTCTCCCCCTACTTTTTGAATTTTTTTTTTGAGACAGAGTCTCACTTTGTCACCCTTCATGGAGTGCTGTGGCGTCATAGCTCACAGCAACCTCAAACTCCTGGGCTCAAGTGATTCTCTCAAGTAGTTAGGACTACAGGTACCTGCCACAATGCCTGGCTGTCCTTAGAGACAAGGTCTCACTCCTGCTCAGGCTGGTCTCCGACCTGTGAACTCATGCAGTCCACCTGCCTTGGCCTCTAAGAGTGCTAGGATTACAGGCATGAGCACCGTGCCCAGCCTCTCTTCTTGAATTTGAGATTTTTTTTCTCATGTGAGTCTGTTAGCAATTTCCTAGTTTCAAACTGGTGTTGAGTAGTTCAAACTGGTGATACTTGTTTTCCAAAAATAAAAAAAAAGAGGCCTACTATGATGGGAATTTAGCAATCTCTTGGGGATCTTTTACCTTTGAATAGTGTTGCCAGTTTCAGCAAATAAAGATACCAGATGCACGCTAGAATTTGGATTTAAAATAAACAACCAGTCATTTTTTAGTATAAGAATGGGGCATGCACCTGACATACTAAAAAATGATTTGCTTCAGAGCAGCGCCTGTGACTCAAAGGAGTAGGGTGCTGGCCCCATATGCTGGAGGTGGTGGGTTCAAACCACATAAAAAAGATTTGCTTCACATTTGACTGGGTATCCTGAACGTTATCTGGCTGTTTTCTGGGGGATATCAGGAAGATTGAATCTTAATAACTAGGCCTTTTGGCTCGGCGCCTATAGCTCAACCGGCTAAGGCGCCAGCCATGTACACCTAAGGTGGCGGGTTCGAATCCCCAGCCCGGACCCGCCAAACAACAATGACGGCTGCAACCCCAAAATAGCCAGGCGTTGTGGCGGGCGCCTGTGGTCCCAGCTACTTGGGAGGCGGAGGCAAGAGACTCGCTTGAGCCCAGGAGTTGGAGATTGCTGTGAGCTGTAATGCCAGGGCACTCTACCCAGGGGGACAGCTTGAGGCTCTGTCTCAAAAAAAAAAAAAAATAACTAGGCCTTTTGAGCACCTCCTGTTTTTACAAGGGTCATGGTCAGCATGTTGATTTTTTTGCTCGCAACATCTGTAATTGTTGGGTAGAAGAAGGAACAAGCCACTTGCTTCCAAGAGAAACATTTTTGGGCTCTCCTCCCTGGGTTCTTATCCCCCCACAAGTATTTTTCTCTTTATATAGAATTCAGATTTCAGTGTTTGGATGTAACCACTTTTTTTTTTTTTTTTTGAGAGACAGAGTCTTGCCCTGTCCCCCAGGCTGAAGCACCTCTGGTGGACTCAAAACTTACTATAGCCTCTAATTCTTGGGCTCAAGGAATCTCCCTGCCTGAGTAGTGGGGACTTTAGGCGCACGTTACCACACCCAGCTAATATTTTGTCGTGATGGGGTCTTGGCATGTTGCCTAGGCTTGTCTTGAACTCCTGACTTTAAGCAGTATTCTTACCTTGGCCTCCTAAAGTGCTGGGATGACAGCATGAGTCACCACTCCCAGCCTGGATGCAGCCTCTTAATCTAGAATCTCAGTGGGGTCTATGTAAATTATGACAGTTTATCTTTTGTAGATTTGTTGTTATTGATGGTCATCCATTTAATTAGCATTTTTCATTATTTGTAGAGGCTATTTTGTTTTTCTGGGAAACCTGCTAAGAATGTTCCAGAAAACATTGTTGCTGTCAACTTTGTTTTAGAGATAAGATCTTGCTCTGTTCCCTGGGCATCATCATAGCTTACTGCAGCCTCAAACTTACATATTTACATTATCCTCCTGCTTCAGCCTCCCAATTAACTGGGTCTCCAGCATATCCCTACACCTGGCTAATTTTTTCTACTTTCTGTAGAGATGGAGGTCTCATTATATATTTCTTTCTTTCTTTTTTTTTTTTTTTTTTTGCTGAGACATAGTCTCGCTTTGTTGCCCTTGGTAGAGTACTGGCATTATAGCTCACAGCAATCTTAAATTCTTGGGCTCAAGAGATCCTCTTGCCTCAGCCTTCTGAGTAGTTGGGACTACAGGCACCCGCCACAACGCCTGGCTGTTTTTAGAGGCAGGATCTTGTTCCGGCTCCAGCTGGTCTCGAACCTGTGAGCTCCAGCCATCCGCCCACCTTGGCTTCCCTGAGTGTTAGGATTACAGGCATAAGCCACTGCACCTGGCCAAGGGGGTCTCACTATATTGCTCAGGCTGGTCTCAAACTCCTGGCTTCTAGTAATCCTCCTGCCTCGGCCTCCCAAAGTGCTAGATGGGACTACAGGCATTAGTTATTGTGCCTGCCCTGGTGTTAGCCTTTGATCTGTAAAGGGCATAAAGGGCATAGCATTCATTTTGCAGCAAGGTAACACCATTCCTAACTTCCTTTTTATCTGTTTGCAACTAAACTCAATAGTAATAAAGATCTCTTTTGACTTATTACCACTGTTTTAAAAAGTGTAAATTTAGGACAAAATGCAAACTATGGTATTTGTGTTTTACATTGTTATTTTTTTCGTTTATTTTCCTTACAAATGTTGAGGCCAGGCGCAGTGGCTCACACCCATAACCTTAGTACTATGGGAGGATGAGGTGGGTGGATTGCTTGAGCTCAGGAGTTTGTGACCAATCTGAGTAAGAGTGAAACCTAAGTCTCTACTAAAAAACACCAGCACACCGTACCCTATGACTGCATTAATGTACACATCTATGATTCAATAAAAAAAAAAAGAAAACAAACAAAAAAAACTAACCAGCCATGGTGGTGCATGCCTGTAGTCTCAGCTACTCAGGAGGCTGAGGCAAGAGGATTTCTTTTTAAAAGTGTTTTATTTATTTTTATGTATTTATTTATTTATTTGCAGTTTTTGGCCAGTGCCAGGTTTGAATCCACCACCTCTGGTATATGGGGCCGGTGCCCTAGTCCTTTGAGTCACAGGTGCCACCCACAAGAGAATTTCTTGAACCCCGGAATTTGAAGTTGCTGTGAGACAGAGTGAGAATCAGTCTAAAAAAATGAAATAAATATATATATATTTTGGTGCATCTCACAGACATATTTATTCATGCCATGAATACATGGTACTTACACAAGTACACATGGACAGTCCGTGTTCCCATGTGACACAGCTTGCTCAGCAATATGGGCAGACTGATGGTGCATCTCTTGTGCATTCCAAGTGAGGCTGGTTAGTGATGACCATGAGCAGGTGCAGGGGCTTCCAAAGCTTTACTACTTTTATCAGCACTCCTGATTTTATAAACAATGAAGCTCATCAACCCCCTTCCAATCCAGATCTCCTGGTAAACTTCTGTATAGTAAGGTTTCATGGGGACCCACACATTTTAAATAATGCTTTGAAGCATCTGGGCACCAAAGCAACAGCTGGGCCCAGCAGAGACCCACAGCCAGAGATTGGGAAAGGGAAAAAAATTAAATAAATGTACCTGTTGAGCTCTCATACTTATTTTTTCATTTAAATCACGTGTTTGAAAATTTCCTGTTTCTACTTCTACCCTTCATGTTACTCCACTAAGTAAAACCAATGCTATTTCGTATTTACATTTCACTTAGAAATTTTAATTTCACTATAATTTCAGATCTTACTATTTCATAAATTAAAACCTATTTCATTAATACGAGATTCTAAAAAAATGTTCTTCTTAGCAAAGTATCACAGGAATGGAAGAAAAAGTATCCAATGTACACACACCTATTATGAAACTAATTTAAACCTTTTTATATGAAAGCAAAAACCAAAAAACAACCTAAGGATATGGGGAGGGGGGAGGGAGGGGAGAGAGGGGGGAGGGAGAGGGATTCAAGGGTTCACTTCTGTGGTTCATCTTGCAAGGGTACAAGTGAATCTTTCTATGAGTAGAATATGAATGTTTTGACATAATAACTAAGAAAGTTACATGAAGGCTATGTTAAAAAAAAAATACGAGATTCTAAAAAGAGTATAGAGTTTATTTGCTACAAAACTGAATTGTTTGTACACATTTGTGTAGATTATATAAAGTACATTCTAAATTGTCTTGGGATTTATTTTACCATCTTAAATGTAAAATATTTAGCATTAATAACATTTGATTGTCAGTAAATAAGATCTATTTTTATGTCACAATAGAAAATTAATGGAGATAATTACAAGTTTCCTTTAAAAAAAATCACCTCTGTTTAAACCATAATATTTTATTGACAGTGTTATAGTTTTTATATATGTTTTATTTTTTGAAACAGACTCTCACTTTGTCATCCTCAGTAGAGTGCAATGTCATCGTAGCTCACAGCAACCTCAAACTCTTAAGCTCAAGCGATCCTCTTGCCTCAGTAGCTGGGAGTATAGGCACCCACCACAATGCCAGGCTATTTTTAGAGACAGGGTCTTGGTCTTGCTTAGGGTAGTCTCAAATTCCTGAGCTCAAGCAATACGTGCCTTGGGTTCCCAGAGTGCTGGGATTACAGGCGTGAGCCACCTCACCTGGCCCTATATGTGTTTTATTTTCACTAGTACTCTTGCTGTGCTATTTCTTCTTTTTGTAATTTATTTTTATTGTCATAGGTATTCACATGTAGGATCCCATTTGATACCTAGAGTAGAAAGTCCCACCATTTTTGTACCAAATTCCTACTTTATGGCCCATCTCAGATTCGAATCCATTGCAGAATATACTCTAGAATAGGGTTTTTTCTTTTTGGTGCTATGGATCCTTTTGGCAGACATAAAATAATAAGTGATTTTTTAAAATATATTTATCACAAGCATAATGTGATATATAAATGTCTGTGATTTCCTTTTTTTTTTAGAGACAGTCTCTCACTTTGTCACCCTCAGTAGAGTGCCATGGCATCACAGCTCACAGTAACCTCCAGCTCTTGGCCTTAGGTGATTCTCTTTCCTCAGCCTCCCGGTAGCTCGGACTACAGGTGCCCACCACAATGCCCAGCTTTTTTTGTTGTTGTTGCGGTTTGGCCAGGGCTGGGTTTGAACCCACCACCCTCGGGATATGGGGCCGGTGCCCTACTCACTGAGCCACAGGCACTGCCACGTCTGTGATTTCCAGATGTTACAAAATACCATGAATACTGCTCTAGTTTGGTGCCTGAATTTACAATTAAGAGAAATATGGGATTTTGATTAGGGCTTAGTGACAGTAACAACCCACCTTTCCCTCATCTGTGTTGTTTGTATTTGAGACAGTCTCACTCTGTGCCTTGGGTAGAGTACTGTGACTCCATAGCTCACAGCAACTTCAAACTCTTGGGTTCAGGTGATCCTCCTCCCTCAGCCTCCGAGTAGCTGGGACTAAGGGCGCCTGCCACTATGCTTGGCTAGTTTTTCTATTTTAGAAAACTCTTGCTGAGGTTGGCCTTGAGCTCCTGAGCTCAAGGGATCCTCCCATCTCAGCTTCTGAAAGTGCTAGCATTACAGGTGTGAGCCACTGGGCCCAGCCTCCCTCATCTGTTTCAGTTAACTATTGCTGCATGACAAACCACCCTAAAACTTAGTGGCTTAAAATGACTGTTTCATGGCTTATGGTCTTGTGTCTCAGGGATTTGAGCAGGTCTCAGTGGAGATAGTTGTCTGCTTCATGTCTGTTGGCTGGAGGATCCAAGATGACCTTACACAACTGAGGACAGGGTATTGTTTTTTTGACCTTGGGTCTCTTCTCAATAAGGCCAGTCTCTCTCTCTCCCTGTGGGCTTTCATCACAGTCTGGCCTGAGTTTCTCTTCAAGCTTTCTCCTTTGGCTTCTGAGAGGATGAAAATGGAAATTGCAAAATCTGTTGAGGCGAAGTCTTTCTTAGTTAAAAACAAGTCACTGGGTGAGTCTGAATTCGGGGGGTTGGGGGGAAATAGGCTGTTGATAGGAACATAGGCAAAATCACATTCCCTAAGAGGCAACCTATAGGCTGGGATCTATGCGAGGAAACAATCTGTCACAATTCACTTTCTGGTCATGACAATTCACATTTCTTTCTCCTGCAAAATTCACTCATTTCATCTTCAAAAAACTTACCTCTTTTGCATTGGTTCACTATCCCTAACAGAATGAAATTGAGTTAGATCAGATTTTCTTCAAGCATGGCAAAGGCACACCTGCTTCAGAATCCTCTGGATCATTCTTTTATTATTTATTTTAATTTTTTTTTTTTTTTTTTTTGAGACAGAGCCTCAAGCTGACCCCCTGGGTAGAGTGCCGTGGCATTACAGCTCACAGCAACCTCCAACTCCTGGGCTCAAGCAAGTCTCCTGCCTCCGCCTCCCAAGTAGCTGGGACTACAGGCGCCCACCACAACGCCCAGCTATTTTTTGGTTGCAGCCGTCATTGTTGTTTGGCAGGTCCGGGCTGGGGATTTGAACCCGCCACCTTAGGTGTATGTGGCTGGCGCCTTAGCCGGTTGAGCTATAGGTGCTGAGCCATAATTAATTTTTTTCAGACAGAGTTTCACTCTGTAGCCCAGGCTAGAATGCCATGGTGTCATAGTAGCTGACAGTGACCTCAAACTCTTGGGCTCAAATGATGTCTTGCCTCATCTTCCTGAGTAGCTAGGACTACAGGTGCCCGCCACAACACCTGGCTAATTTTTCTATTTTTAGTAGAGACAGGGTTTCATTCTTGCTCAGACTGGTCTTAAATTCCTGAGCTCAAAGGATCCTCCTGCCTCAGCCCCCCATAGTGCTAGGATTACAAGCACCACATGCAGCCTCCGAACTGTTTTCTTTTCAATATGAGCGTTTTCTAGGGTTAAAATAATCATATTTTCTTAACAGCTTATGGTAGTCAGTTTTCCAGAGATATCACAGCAGAACGTAGAATCTCAGAACTGGATTTTGCTGCAACAGAGAATTTAATTTCTCACATTGTCAATTTTCCCCCACTCCATTGGATTGATTTCATAAGCACACAAGTTAGATATTTTCCCCCATCTTAAAAAAATCTCCTCTTTTGACCTGTGTACCCCGTGTATCCTCATCCTTGTTCTCTTCTTCCCCTTCTGGTGAAAATCCTGGGGATGCGAGTAGGCTGTGCTTGCTGTCCTCTCCCTCTCTGGGACTCATCCCGTCAGGCTTTGCCCCACTGTTCCATCCAGACCAATCTTTTTTTTTTTTTTTAAGACAGTGTCTCAAGCTGTCACCCTGGCTAGAGTGCTGTAACGTCATAGCTCACAGCAACCTCCAACTCAGGCTCAAGTGATCCTCTTGCCTCAGTTTTTCTATTTTTAGTAGAGCTGGGGGTCTCACTTTTGCTCAGGCTGGTCTTGAACTTGTGAGCTCAAGCTATCCACCAGCCTTGGCTTCTCAGAGTGCTAGGATTACAGGCGTGAGTCACCACGCCAGGCCCAGACCAGTTTTAGGAAGGGTCACTCTTATATTGCTAGACTCATTGGCCAGGCCTTAGGTATCACCTTACCTTATCTAGCTGTAGGATTGGACACAGTTATTCACTTTTTTCATTAGCTTCCAGGATACCACACAGAGTATAATTATATAATCAAGACAAACCCAATCTTATAATCTTTGAGTTTTATGTTTTTTATATATTTTTTGCCAGTTTTGTTGAAAATAGTTTCATTATTTGAATTTGTAATTTTTTTTTTTTTTTTTTGAGACAAGAGTCTCAAGCTGTCACCCTGAGTAGAGTGCCGAGGCATCACACCTCACAGCAACCTCAAACTCTTGGGCTTAAGCGATTCTCTTGCCTCAGCCTCCCAAGTAGCTGGGACTATAGGCGCCCGTCAGAATGCCTGGCTATTTTTTGTTGCAATTGCCATTTTTGTTTGGCGGGCTGGGGCTGGATTTGAACCCACCAGCTCTGGTGTATGTGGCTGGTGCCCTAGCCACTTGAGCTACAGGTGCTGAGCCAAATTTGTATTTCTTAATCATTAACAAGATAGATCTTTACCCCTTGGATTTAATACTTCTGTTTTCTATAATGTGAAATATCTATTCCGTATCTCCTGTCTGTTTATCTATACAGATTTTACATGCTTGCATAAGCTCAAAACCCTTTATGATCATATTGTTATATATTTATCTTTAAACATTAAGTCTTTTTAATAGTGATTTTGGTTTTTCAGTATGTAGAAATTTTTGAAACCGTTTATAACATTGCATTTATGACCTTTATTAATGGGCGATATTTTCTGTGTTCCATTTTACTCTTTTGCCAGCCACCCAACAGGCGGATCCTTTATTCGGCCCAACAAGGTAAATTTTGGAATAGACTTTCTTACCGCAGTCAAGAACCGCTATGCGTTAGAAGATGGACCAGAAGAAAACAGAAAAGAGGAAGTGGTTTTAATCGGGAGCAAACCTGTGGAAACTGTTGGTTTTGACTCTGTTATAAAACTGCAAAGGTAAGTGGAGTTGATAATGGTGGAGCTGACTTTTACGGTTTCTCCAAGTTCAAGGTTGAAGTTCCCAGGACTGTGTATGGATGCTCAGGACTTTGCTCCCAATCTGATTTATCCTTCCTATGCAGACAGTGAAATGAAATCTGAGGAATCCAAGGATTGGGTATTCAGGGAAATTAAAATTCTTATTTTAGCACAGGAATGGTGGATTTTTCTAGTTTGTAATTGAAACATTCAGCCATTATTTTATGTTGACTCATAATTAAGTAACATTTTGGTCCTTTTCCACTTCACGGTGACATGTCCAGTTGGGTGGTAAGTTAGGAATGGAAACAAGTTCAAATTGTTCCCTGTGCTAGCCCCATCTAGCAGGGACAGTTCCTACCTCTGATCACACATTGTTACCAAATGGAGAGCTTAGAAATATACAGAATCCTGGGTCCCAGCCGGGACCTGCCAAGTCAGAAATTTGCTTTTAAGAAGGGCCCCAGGAGGCTGGGCGCTGTGGCTCATGCCTATAATCCTAGCACTCTGGGAGGCCGAGGTGGGTAGATTGCCTGAGCTCACGTTTTAGACCAGCCTGAGCAAGAGCGAGATCCTATCTCTAAAAAATAGCTGGGTGCCTTGGCAGGTGCTTGTAGTCCCAGCTAGTCAGGAAGCTGAGGCAAGAGAATCACTTAAGCTCAAAAGTTTGGCACTCTACTGAGGTTGACAAAGTAAGACTCTGTCTCAAAAGGAAAGAAAGAAAAATAAAGTAGAGAAAAAAAGAAGGGCCCCGGGCGAGGACCCTAACTGATGCGCTTTCAGGCTGCTGCCCCAGGGCACTCTCTTTCCTCCCACACTCTGTGCCTGACTCACTGCTCACTAACCAGCGGCTCCAGTCACAACGTGTGGAAGCTCTACCTACACAAAACCAGCCTTAGCTGCGCAAGAACCTGACAGTCACTCAGCGTTAGTGACGGTTAGTGTTCTGCTGTTCTCCCTAGACCAAGTGCCTGAGTAGTGACCCTGCCTGTGGTCGTTATGCAGGGCAGACGTGGGGCCACCTGGGATGGGCCTACAGTCTCTAAAGTAAAAGAATTGAGCTGTAGTTCCATCCAAAATAAAATCTTTCCTGTTACTAAGATTTAATATAATATGAAAGTGCAAACAGGGACAGTACTGAAGAATAAATATGTTTCTCACAACTTTATTCTTTGGCATTAATGAAAAATCTCAGAATATTGGCCGGGTGCGGTGGCTCACGCCTATAATCCTAGCACTTCAGGAGGTGGAGGCAGGAAGATTGTCTGAGATCAGGAGTTCAAGACCAGCATGAATGTGCACCCCTCATCTCTACAAAAGAGTGAGACTCCCCTCATCTCTACAAAAAAAAGAAAAAGAAAGAAAAATTAGCTGGGGGTGGTGACACAAACCTCCTCGCTACTCAGGAGGCTGAGGTGGGAGGATGGCTTGAGCCCAGGTATTTGAGGTTGCAGTGAGTTACCATGATGTTACTCTACTCTAGCCTGGGTTACAGAGCAAGGCCCTGTCTCAAAAAAATTAAAAAATAAATATTTAAATATCTTTTACTTAAAAGGTTTTTTTTAATTGTTAATCTCTTCCAGGGAGTATTATGAGTTCCAAGATTAGCAAATTGTAAACAGATTTTCCTTTGCTAGTTTCTGAGTGACTGCATAGCTCATGGATTTTCCTGGTGAATGACCCTGCTGCTTGAGTATCATTGCATTTAATAATTAGCTAGTGTCTGGCTGGGCGCAGTGGCTCACGACTGGAATCCTAGCACTCTGAGAGGCTGAGGAGGGTGGATTGCTTGAGCTCACAGGTTGGAGACCAGCCTGAGCAAAAGGCAAGACCCTGTCCCTACTAAAAATAGAAAAACTGAGACAAGAAGATTGCTTGAGCCCGAGTTGGAGGTTGCTGTGAGCTATGACATTACAGCACTCTATCAAGGGCGACAACTTGAGACTCTGTCCCAGGAGAAAAAGAAAAAAATTAACTAGTGTCTTTCTTATCTGATAGTGCAAAATTGTTGAGATTCTGTAGTAATCTCTTATGTTGGGTGGAGATTAATTTAGTAAATTAAGAAATTGAGGCAGCTTGGTGGAATGTCCCAAATGTTGGCATTAGGCCCAGTTCAGTTGCTAACTGAACTTCTTTTGACTCTGACAAGTTAGAGATACCATATCTAAGCCTCAGTTTCCTAATTCTCAGGGTGTTAGTGCTGTGGTGAATAACAAGATTCTATAATTAGTGGTAGCTATTGTTAGAAATTGAAATCTCTAAGTCATTCTCTTTTAGCCTTATTTTTTAATTTTTATTTTTGCAGTTTTTTGGCCAGCGCTGGGTTTGAACCCACCACCTCTAGTATATGGGCCCTCCTCCTTTGAGCCACAGGCACTGCCCTCTTTTAGCCTTATAAATAATACCCATCTGACTGGCTTTGAGTCTGTACCACTAAGAAACGACTTACGTAATAAAGGAATTAAAAGCAATTCCAAACCATTATGTATCTTTTCTTTTGGAGATGGTTTTGGCTTTGGAGTGGTGCTTGTATTGAAACATGGGTCCCCAGGCTTCATGCCAGTTGTACAAGCAAGTCAGGATGTTTTAATTTTTGAGAGAAACAGCAACTGTGTCAGACCCGGTGCAGTCTACTGGTTTGAGGTAGTTCACAGTTTCATGGAGTTTGTACAATTCCCCGGTTTTTTGTTGTTGTTGCAGTTTTTGGCTGGGGCCAGGTTTGAACTTGCACCTCCAGTATATGGGGCTGGCACCGTACTCCTTGAGCCACAGGCACCACCCCCATAAATTCCTTTTGATGTCATATTCTTGCAGAGCTGGGTTTTGGGCAATTGTGACAAAAAGCAAGTTGTTTTGTACATTTATTATATAGTAATAAAAATTTTTTTGTTAAACAAGTATTTCTGAAAATCACCTTGGAACAGGAGATGGAGGTTATGATATCTAGCCTGATTCCATGTCTGGGATTTGTATAATGCCCCACAGACACTGAGTCGATAGGACACCAGTAATCATCTTAATGAATTGGATGTAAGAGGTATTTATTTTGGCCTCTGGCACTATGAGAACTTGGCTGAAACTCTAAGGGCCCTGTGGCTGAGCGGGAGCTTCTCCCTTACAACGCTGCTGCTGCCTTTTTTGTGAGTTCTAATGATTTTAATATTTCATGTCTTCATTTCTATCATGGTATTTTCCCCAAATGTCAGTTTTCTGTTTGGGGTTTTTTTGTTTTTTGTTT
>NW_003852511.1:4359848-4362770 GCF_000181295.1 Otolemur garnettii
TTTTTTTTTTTTTTTTTTCCTATTTTCAATTGATACAGGGTCTTGCTCTTGCTCAAACTCTTCTCAAACTACTGAGCTCAGGCAATCCATCCACCTCAGCCTCCCAGAGTGCTAGGATTACAGGCGTGAGCCACTGTGCCTAGACTATTTTTGTTTGTTTAATTTTTCAACCTGTCGGTCAATTTGCAAATTTTGTGTTTAATTTTATAAGTACCTAAGTGATAAAAGGTGAATTACAGTATTCTAGGCAGTGTTCTGAGAGCTTAACAGATATTATTAACTCACTAAATTATTATAGCATTTTAAAAAATTATAGTAAAACACACGTAAAATATATCATCTTAACCATCTGTGTTTAGTTCAGTAGTGTTAACTATATCCAAATTGCTATACAACCAATCTCTAAAACTTTTGCATCATCTACAATTTACCGTGCAACAGTAATTCCCTATTTCCCCTCTCCCCAGACCCTGGCACACAAACCACCGTTCTGCCTTCTGTCTCCATTTCATATGAGTGAGATCGTATAGTATTTGTCCTTCTGTGACAGGTTTACTTCATTTACCATAATATCCTCACAGTGGGTCCATGTTGGAGGCTATGTCAGGCTTCCTTTTTAAGGCTGTGCAGTATATCTTTGGATGTATTTACCCCATGTTTATCCATTCATTTGTCCTTGGACACTTGGGGTTGTTTCCACTTTGACAATTGTGAATACTGTGTGTGTGCACCATAGCGTTTTAAAGCTATGACGTCTGAGACACAGAGATGTTAATTAACTTGCCCAAAGCTGGTGGAATTGGGATTTGAACTCAGTCTGGTTCCAGATTCTGTGTTCTTGGACACAACATGTGGATTCCTTCAATGAATAGAGAACACAGATTTTCTGCACTTAAGAAATGGTTGCTGAGGGTAGTAGAGCAGAGGCTGAGCACACTCACCAGGACGCATCTCTAGATACTTTGACTCTGAGTGCAAGAAGTATTCAGGAGTGTTTAGTATGGTTTTGAACAATCGAAATCAAATGTCAACAGAAGAGCAAATAAATTGTGGTCTATTCATACAGTAAAAACCTATAAGGTGTGAAAATGAATGCTTTGGAGCCCTGTGTGTCCATAAGGCCAAATCTTTAGCTTAGCAATAGGTTGTTGAGGGAAAAAAAAGTAAGTTTTGAAAGGCTCTACATAGTAGACTACCCTTGACATCAAACTTCATAGTGTACACCGATGCCATCATTGTTTAGGGATATGGAAATATAGTGTGAAAGTATTGCAAAATGTTTTTGATTAAATACACCCCAAATGTAGTATTAGGCTGCCCCTGGGACATGGGAGAGGAGAGGACTGTGTCATGTAGAGAGAGACACAAAGGACCTCGGTTGCATTTGTAATGATTTTTTGGGTAACGCTGTCTTAATTTCAGTGATGAATTACTGTGTGTGTGTGTGTGTGTGTACATATACACACATGCACATGTACACACAAATATTTTTAAAAATAGCGACAGGGTCTCATTCTTGCTCGGGCTGGCCTTGAACTCTTGAGCTCAGGCAATCCACCTGCCTCGACCTCTCAGAGTGCTGGGAAGGCAGGAGTGAGCCACTGCGTCTGGCTGTTACTGCATTTGTATGTTCCCTTCGGCATATCGCTGTGTGTCTGAAATGCTGTTTGGGTTTTGCCGGGCCACTGGACGGGGCGTGTGCTGATGTGTCGCGTGAACTCTGTTTCCTGCAGTCAGCTGAGCAAACTGCAGGACATTTCCCTGAGGAACTGTGCAGTCAGTCGTGCCGGTGAAAAAGGAGGAACTGCCAGAGCATGTCCTAGTATCCTTTCCACTAAGAGCTCATTACTGGACTCTGACTTGGGATGGAACCCTTAGGCCAGACACCCTCCTGTCTGTTCTCTCTGACCTTCCTAATAGCAACTCCGTTTCACGTGGGTTAGTCTCTGCCAGACCCCTTTGCCTGCAGGTGTCCTAGCTTGACGCCCCCAGACAATGCCAAGTAAAGTGGAATTTAGGGGGTGGGGTGGGGTGGGGGTGCTCTCGGTGGGCCTCTGCCTGTTGCCCATTGCCTTTCCCTTTTTCTTGCTCTGACTGTGGACTGGCGGCCAGGGCTTTGGCAGCCTGATCTCTGCATAATTTATGCAAAAGATAGATAGTAGCAGTTTATGATTGCTTTTGTCTGAGGGAAGAGATGTCAGATGAGGTAGTTGTTAGTGAAATGTCCTGACAGTGTGGCAACAGAAATTAAAGCAGAGCTTCCCCACCCAGAGTGCCTGAAGTATCCCCTTGGGAATGGCCTTGGGGGTCTATTTGGACCCTGGGCAGCTTGGGCAGCTGCAGTCTGAATTGGTGCCTCTGCCGGTGAGCACACCCTCTGCTGACACCAGGACACACACACACACACAAAAGAAAACCCATTCTCAGCTTTTGGCCAGTGACAGAACTGGCAGCTGGCTGGATTCTGGCATGTGCTGGCATCAGCCCACAATCTGGAGCCGTCCCTTCCTGTGCCGTGGTGCTGCCTGCCTTTCCTGGCCCCTCACAGAGCATTCTCATTGGTTCCTGCCTAACACTGCTCCCTTTCCAACCAGCCCTCTGGAGTAAAGAAACTTTTTCCATGTTTGGTAACTCCGTATTGCTTGGTGGAGAGTGATAAATGGATTTTGGATTGAGACAGAGTTGTGTTTAAATTCATACTTGTTAATTTGCACAAAGTTACATAGTTATCTGCGGTCTCTGTCTGAAGCTGGGCCTGCCTGGCAGTGCAGTGGGGATGCTGGTAGTTTGTTATCTGGTCTGAAGCTGGGCCTGGCTGGCAGTGTAGTGGGGATGCTGGTAGTTTGTTATCTGGTCTGAGGCTGGGCCTGTTTGGCAGTGCACTGGGGATGCTGGTAGTTTGTTATCTGGTCTGAGGCTGGG
>NW_003852511.1:4362885-4367045 GCF_000181295.1 Otolemur garnettii
GATGCTGGTAGTTTGTTATCTGGTCTGAGGCTGGGCCTGGCTGGCAGTGCAGTGGGGATGCTGGTAGTTTGTTATCTGGCCTGAGGCTGGGCCTGGCTGGCAGTGCAGTGGGGATGCTGGTAGTTTGTTATCTTTCTCGCATCTTGGTGCCCTTCTCTCCTCACTGGCCACTTCTCTTTAGTGTCTTTTGCAGGACCCTTCTTTGGATGCAATTTTGGAAGCGACCCAAGGCTCAGACCCTGGACCCCTGGCTTCTGGGGGGGCCCTTCTGGGGTGCAGTTGGCAATGTCATCCCAACCCTTCCCATGCTTATCTATTGCACTGCTTGTTTGCCAGCCCTGTCCAGGTCGCCAGTGGTCATCTCAAGTCCAGCATGTCTACCACTAAGGCCCCTCAAACGTTCCGTCCTATGGTCTTTCCCTCAGTAAATGATAGTTCCAGTTGCATAGGCCACAAGTCTTTTTTTATTATATTATTATTTTTTTGGCTGGGGCTGGGTTTGAACCCACCACCTCCAGCATATGGGGCCAGCACCCTACTCCTTGAGCCCCATGTACTACCCAGTCTTTTTTTTTTTTTTTTGGCATTTTTTGGCCAGGGCTGGGTTTGAACCCACCACCTCCAGCATATGGGGCCAGTGCCCTACTCCTTGAGCCCCAGGCACTGCCCCAGGCCACAGGTCTTGCAGTTAACCTCAGTGTTCCTCTTTCCTTACATCCCTCACCAGAATCCATCAGCAGAGGCTGTCGGTCCTCTTCTAGATTAGGATACCCAGTCTGACGTCTCAGGTCCTCTCTGGTTGCCCCCAGTCTGGTCTGATGCCTCCTGACGAGGCTTTCTGCCCTCCTCTGTTGTCCTGCAGTCTGTCACTCAGCCCAGCGCAGAGTGGCTTTTAAAGGCCTGGGTCAGATCCCATTGCTCTCCAAACCCTCCAGTACCTCCCATTGCAGGCAAACTGGCAAAGACTGTGGAGTGGCCTGTGAGGCCCTTTGTGATCTGCCCCAGGCCCACTGCAGCTGGCAGGTTGTGTCATAGGCTCAACCCAAAGAGTCTTTGCTCTTTCTAGTCCTCAGCCCATACTGCCCTTTCCCAGTCTCTTTCCTCATTTCCATCAGTTCCCTGCCCAAGTTCCATCCTGTGAGAGCATGTGACATGCTCACACCCCTCCTTCCTGCGTGCCTGCTCTGTTGCTCTCAGCACTGGCCTGTCTCTGACACACCGAGGGGCTCTTGGCACCTGTCTCTCCCTCCTGAGACTGCTCACTGTGACCCTCCTGGTCCTCAGTAATTCCTTGTGAAATAGACAAGTGAATCAAGTGATTTCCAGACATTTCAGTTTAGAGTATACGGTCTCCCTTTCTCTGCTCTAGTCCTGCTCTTCTGTCTCTCTCAGTGGGGACCTTGCTAAGCGGTGGCCCTTCCTGATGGCACGGCTCACATGTCTTGCTTCTCACGGGCAGTCACCTTTGCCTGCCAGCTCCCGTATCTGGATTTTTCCATCTTGCTGGTTTACCTTTCTCCCAATCCCTGTACCAGAGGTGGTGGGCGTAGTAGTAACTGCTTCTTGGCTGAATCCCCAAATCACTCTTAGCACTTGTGAATGTTTGTCTGAGCCTGTCCTCTCTCTTGGGAGATTCCTGTGGGCTGAATGGCACCCTGTACGAGGTGGCCAGGAGTGTGATGTGAGGCTTGTTAAGCGGTGCAGAGGGCCAGGTCTGCGGTGCACTTTAGGTGCTTAGTAATCAGTTCTCATGCCACTTCCCTCGCTCCCCTTTGCTGGGTCTTGCTGGGATGGTTTAGCCTTGGGACAGTTGCTTCTTACTCATTTGGTTACGGATATTTGTCTCAAGTTTTGAGTTTATGACAATGAACTTTTTAGTTTCTTAATGAAGAAATTAAAGTAATCTCTTAATGGGCAATTTAAAAGATAGAAGTATTACATGCTTATGACAAAATGTTAAGCAGAATAGAGGATGTAAAGTAAAAAGTTTAAAATCCCATGCTCCAGAATCAAAGAATAACTATTTTTATGTCTTTTATGAATATTTTGAAATTACTGTTTCTTAACCTGTGCTTTTAGATATTAGAAAGGTAGACTTGTCAAAAAACCTGTTGTCATCGTGGGATGAAGTGGTAAATATCACTGATGAGCTCAGATGCCTGGAAGTTCTCAATCTCAGGTATGAACTGCAGGTGCTTAACTGTCACTGGGAGATCCTGAACTCCCCTTGCCCGTCATGGTGTCTGTGCGGGGAGGAGGGGGAGATGGGGGAGCCGGCTGGTAGACATTTTAATTCAGGCAGATTTGGGCTTATTTGAATTTATCTAAATTTAACTTAGTCTTCAGGTTCACACTGATTGTTATAGTCTTGCAAATGGTCATACGAGGTGATTCATTAATAAGGAATAGATTTTGCCTTTGAACATGTGGGGATGAGGTCGGTTGACCTTGAGCTGGAAGAGCTGCATATTTCTTATAGCCTGTGGAATGCGGAGGAGTAGGAGAGGTGATACTACTAAAAGCAATTGTTTATTTGGAAGCTTTAGCATTTAATTGCTTTAGGAATAAGTTGACTGGGATACTACTTAGTTCAGTTTTGATAAGGATTTTTCACTAATATACCTGTTTTTACTAACATCACAGTTTTCTAGGCCTTCCTGAATATTTGATTAGTTTAAATCTTAGAACCTAACTTTTCCAAGGGTATAGCCAGGCTTCCCCTTTCCTATTTGAACTGAGGTAGAGTACAGTAGGTAGTCAGGCCTCAGTTATAATAGTCGGTGCTCTCAAACAGAACAAACAGGGGCACTTGACCCATGGTGTCTCTTCAGGAAATGTGGGCTCGTGCTTTTTAATAGTGTCTTCTTTCAATGTGACTATCAAGATCAAGTACTTTCTGAGATTAGGCCATTAAGAGAATTTAAAGGACAGTAATTGCTTTTCTCCATCCTTCTAGCCAGAGGGCAGACTCTGTGTTTAGAGAAGCAGAATTCTAGCCCATGATCTAGCCTGTCAGGAAGACTCCTGAGACCAGGACTTCACTTTGCAAGTCCAGAGTGGTGCTGGAAGCTGACTTGACAGATGCCTGGGCTGTAGGTTTCAGGAAGCCCACAGTCCCAAACAGCCGCCCTAACCTTGTAAAATTATCTTTGCATGTCAGGGACTAAACAGTTGTGTATTATAAATAGTAAAAATTAGCTCATCTTAACTCACTGTTTTTTATTTTATTTAATTATTTAAATTATAGCTGTGTACATTAATGCAGTCATGAGGTACAGTGTGCTGGTTCTATATACAATTTGAAATACTTTCATCAAACTGGTTAACACAGCCTTCATGGCATCCTCTTAGTTATTGTGTTAAGACATTTATATTCTACATTTAGAAAGATTCACATGTACCCTTGTAAGATGCACCATAGCTGTGGTCCCACCAAACACCCTCCCTCCACTGATCCTCCCCCTTCCCCTCCCCGACTCACTGTTTTTTAATAGGATTTCATTTTAATGTTGAAACAAATCAGACCCCTCAGATTAAATCCCAAATTGCCGCTCTTGGTTTTTTCAGTTGGGCGTACTGTACAGCAACAAGTACACTGCATTTTCTTTTTCCACACAGTGAAAATAAACTGAAATACCCCTCTGGGTCAGCCTCTGTCACTGGAACGTTTTCAGCACTGAAGATTTTAGTCCTCAATCGAGCAGGAATAACATGGGCAGAGGTAATTACATTTCTTTGGTTTATTACCAAAGAATTTCTTTTTTATTTAATAGGGGATTATAGTACGAATGTGGCTTCATTTTATAAAGAAATACTGTATTTAAGTAGAGCTTTATTATCTAGGAACCCAAATGCTCTCCGGTCATTTTGGTTTGTTCTAGCATCTTTCCTTTTTATTTATTTATTTTTGAGACAGAGTCTCAAGCTGTCACCCTGCATAGAGTGCCGTGGCATCACAGTTCACAGCAACTTCAAACTCTTGTGCTTAAGTGATTCTCTTGCCTCAGCCTCCCAAGTAGCTGCGACTACCAGTGCCCACCGTAACGCCTGGCTATTTTTTTGTTGCAGTTGCTATTATTGTTTTAGCTGGCCTGGGCTGGGTTTCAACCCACCAGCCCTGGTGTACATGGCCAGTGCCCTAAACACTGAGCTACGGGCAC
>NW_003852511.1:4367530-4381630 GCF_000181295.1 Otolemur garnettii
TGGCCACATACAACGCGGCCGGTGGGTTTGAGCCCCACAGCAACTTCAAACTCTTGGGCTTAAGTGATTCTCTTGCCTCAGCCTCCCAAGTAGCTGGGACTACAGGTTACCTACCACAGCACCCAGCTATTTTTTTAGAGACAGTGTCTCTCTCTTGCTCAGGCTGGTTTTGAACTTCTGAGCTTAAGCAATCTTCCCTCCTTGGCCTTCAAGAGTGCTAGGATTACAAGTGTGAGCCACCACACTCGGTCTTTTCACATTCTTATCTTGCGTGAGGTTCATCTCCACTGTTGATACAGCTGGGCTCAACACTGGACTCCTGGGTCCTTGGCACAGCAGCACTTGGGACCTATGTCTGGTGCTGGTTTACTGACTTCACATACGCTGAGTATTCCATTTTCAAACCAAGCACATAGGAATACATTCCCAGCCATGTTCATCCATGAAATGCCACAGAAGCAGGGGGAGAGAGACAGGTTTCCCTTTAACTTATGCCCTTTTAATATGCCCATGGCCATGGGACTTCATTTCTAGGGCTCTTTATTTATGAAGTACCTACTCCCCCTTCAGGTATAGAGTTAGCCTTAACATAGAAAGGGCAGGTAGAAACTCAGGTGGTAGGCTGGGCGTGATAGCCCTGTCATCCTAGCACTTTGGGAGGCTGAGATAGGCTTGCTGGAGCCCAGAGTTTGAGACTAGCCTGGGCAACACAGCAAGATCCCATCTGTCGAAAAGTGAAAAAAATTAGCTGGGCATGGTGGCACATGCTTGTAGTCTCAGCTACTTGAGAGGCTAATGCGGGAGGATCACTTGAGCCCAGGAACTTGAGGCTGCAGTGAACTGTGATCATGCCACTGCAATCCAGCTTGGGTGACAGAGTGAGACCCTGTCTCTTAATAATAATAGTGATATTTTGTCTAATTAGCATGTTCTTTACAAGCCTAGATTGGCATCTAGAAATGAGGAAAGGTATTTAACATCAGTTTCCCTCTTTTGGTTGAACAAACTCTCTTGAATAATAGTCTGCTCAGTCAGCATCCCCAGTCTTACCCAAACCCTGCATTGACATTAACTTTGACGGGTTCAGAGTACCAAAAGTATGTGCTCCCACGGCGTTAAAACACAGCCCTTCTGCATTTTAATTTATTACCCTTCACCACCACTCCAGGCCCGAAAGATAGTCTGCATGAGCTGTGTGTGAGGCACTTTATTTCTGACACAGTCACTGAGCTGAATTCCAGTGGAGGTTACGGTGATGGCTGCGTGGGAAGAGCCACCCTACAGAGGTGCCTAACTCTGAACTGAGTTTCCCTTCTAGGTGCTCCGGTGTGTCTCTGGGTGCCCAGTTCTTGAGGAACTACACCTTGAGTCTAATAATATTATCATTTCAGAAAGGTAACAAGGGTTTACTTAAATGCATCTATAACTGTTTAGTCATTCTGAGTAAATAAGTGATCTTAATTATGTCTAACACTAATTTTATAAGGATTTGTAAACAAGAATTAGAAAAGATGTTTATTATTCATTGCCCTCATGAATTAGAATGTCAACTAAAACTTCACTAATTGGTTTTAATCAGGGGGAATGCAATCAGAATTAAATATTTGTGAAGACATGAATTTTATTAGTTTTGTGTAAATATATTTGCTGTTTCTAAATGAAAGTCATGTAGGTCATGTTATAAGGATTAAACAATGCATTTTTAATTAGCATTAACTATTTAAGGTCAGTTTACTAAAGTCTGTGTCACGCTCACTCTTAGACAAATTCAGTATGTTGTTGCTTGTCTCCCTCTTTGTGTAAAACAGACTTAAACATGAGATAACTTACAACGAAGTCTCAACTGAAAGATTGGAATTAGTACAAATTTATTGTACAGAATAGTTTCGTTATTATTCAAGCAAATGCAGATGTTTTAAATTTTTATTCTGAAGTAATTGTGGATTCACTTGCAATTATAGGAGGTAATACAGAGATCACTTGTACCCGTTACTCAGTTTCCCCCATTGGTAACGAGTTACAAAACCCTGGGACGGTGTCACGAGCAGGACACAGACACACTCAGGAATAGATTCCCATTTCCACCAGGGGCCTCCGTTTGCCCTTTTGTATCCATATCCCCTTGCCTTTCACCCCCAGCCCTTCATCATACCAAATGCAGGTGTTTGAAGGCCGTATCTCTGAAAATAATTAAGAGGTTAATTTTATTTTCCATTTAGGCCAACTGATGTTCTACAGACTGTCAAATTGTTAGACCTTTCTTCTAATAAATCAATTGATGAAAATCAGCTCTTTCTGATAGCGTATCTGCCCAGGTAATTTGCTCCTAAATAGCTGTTTCAGTAAGTGCTTAGTAAGTTTTTAGTGAATGAATTTTCATATGCTGTATATACTTTGTCAGTAGAAATATGATGGAGGCTTGGTCCCTGTAGCTCAGTGAGATGCTGGCCACATACAACGCGGCCGGTGGGTTTGAGCCCGGCCCGGGCCTGCTAAACAACAATCACAACTGCAACAAAAAATAGCTGGGCGTTGTGGTGGATGCCTATAGTCCCAGCCCCTCCGGAGGCTGGGGCAAGAGAATTGCTTAAGCCCAAGAGTTTGAAGTTGCTGTGAGCTGTGATGTCACAGCACTCTACCAAGGGCAACACAGTAAGACTCTGTCTCAAAAAAAAAAAAAAGAAATATAGAATTCCTAAAGTGAGTAATGAACTTTGGAGAATTTTAATTAATTTAAAGAATGTACTTGTGAACCTTACACAATGGGGCTATGACTGTATTAGATCATTTGATACATAATTTAGTGATAATGCTGAAAGTCTTGATATGTTACTTTGGACAGTTAGACCATGTCTCTTTCCCCTGCGGCCCTGACCTAGCAGCATAAGAGCTGTTAGATAGTCTGTAGAAATAAACATCGCAGAGTCCACTTTACATGCCTTAAATTGAACTTTATGGTTTCTAAATATTTTATATGGAATGGAAACCCAGGTATAAGCAGAAAACTTACGAACCTAGTCTGGTTGATGGCCCATATCATTTTGTACTGTACTATGTCATAACATTTAATATTTTTAATTTCAGATTAGAACAACTAATTCTTTCTGACATTGGAATTTCTTCTATACATTTTCCAGATGCTGGAATTGGTATGTGAGATTAGTAAGGTTTCCTCGCCCCTCTAGTTTACCCTATTTCACTTACATGGTGTAACTTAATTCTCTTTTCTAGGATGCAAAACGTCCATGTTCCCAGCCTTGCAGTACCTTATAGTAAATGACAATCAGATATCACAAGTAAGAGTTTCTTCAGAGTGTGCCCAGCACATTATCGCTGATTTCTGCTCTTGTGGTGGTGTTTGTAGGCTCTTATTTATATTAAAAAAAAAAATTTTTTTTTTTTTGAGGCAGAGCCTCAAGCTGTCCCCCTGGGTAGAGTGCCATAGTATCACTGCTCACGGCAACCTCCAACTCCTGGGCTCAAGTGAGTCTCCTGCCTCAGCCTCCCAAGGAGCTGGGACTACAGGCGCCTGCCACAATGCCTGGCTATTTTTTGGTTGCAACCATCATTGTTGTTTGGCGGGCCCGGGCTGGGGATTCGAACCTGCCACCTTAGGTGTATGTGGCTGGCGCCTTAGCTGCTTGAGCCACAGGCGCCAACCTAAAAATTTTTTTTTTAATTGAACGAGAAATTCTTCCTCAGAGTGAAATGCCTCATATAAAGTAAAAAATAATAAGAAAGAGATTAGTTTGGCTTGGAACCTATAGCTTAGCAGCTAGGGTGCTGGCCACATACACTGGGTCTGGTGGGTTCAAACTCAGCCCAAGCCTGCCAAACAACAACAACTGCAACAAAAAGAATAGCTGGGTGTTGTGACAGGCGCCTGTAGTCCCAGGTACTTGGGAGACTTAGGCAAGAGAATCACTTAAGCCCAAGAGTTTGAGGTTGCTGTGAGCTGTGATGCCACGGCACTCTGGCAAGGGTGACATAGTAAGACTGTGTCTCCAAAAAAAAGAAAGAAATTAGTTTCAGATTTAAGCAAAGCGTCATTTGAAATGTCAGTTATAGAGTAAAAGTGTGTGGTTTTCCTAGAGTGGGGAGCTCAGTGCATGACAAAATTCTCTGCCTTAGATCCGAACTAGGGACTTTGCTTTTCTATTACTGGTTCAAATATGGAAAAGGAGTCTGAAAGCCTGTTTCTTTTCATTTATTTCCATCCACTGTATTTCAGTGGTCATTCATCAATGAGCTAGACAAGTTGCCACATCTGCACGCTTTGTCCTGCATAAGAAACCCCCTGATGGAGGGAGAGAGAACAGCGCAGACCACGCGGCAGCTCATCATCGCCAAGATCGGGCAGCTGAAGACCCTGAACAAATGTGAGGTGAGCGCTAGTGTCCTGACTGGGTCTTTTTTAAGCTAGAAAATAAATGATCAAAAAGTGTAAAAAGAAAGTTGCTGTTGGAAAGGATATGAGATGGCGGAGCCACGGGGATGGCGGGTGTGGGGAGCAAAGCCCAGTTCGCAGGGCTGTCACTGGTGCAGCCCAGCAAGCTGCTGGAGGACGGGGGGCAGCTGACCAAGATGGTGCAGAAGATGCAGGAGACGCAGAGCATTCAGCTTAACAACAAAGACGCTGCCGGCAACGGGAGCCTGGCAGAAGGAAACCTTTTGGACCAGCCCCAGCTGCACACTGAAAGCACATTTGACCCAGAAGTACCAGTGCTCTAGGTTCTCTTTGAAGCCTATCAGATAAAGAAGACCAAATTCAAATTTGACAAATAGTCTAGCAGCTTCCATGGAGACCCAGTTAGCTCTTCTTCAAGCAGAAGGGACCAGGATTGAGGAAGACACTGAGAACATGGCAGAGAAGTTTCTGGATGGCCAGCTTCCTCTAGACTCCTTTGATGCCTGTCAGTACAAACAGAAACTGGCCCACATGCTAAGTGAAAACCAAGACGCTCTAGGAGATGGTGCTGAAGGGACAGGGACTCCCACAGGCTCCAGCCCCACTGACTCCCAAGGCACCCCAGCCCACATCTGCTGCCCCAGAAGCCAGCGGGCCTCCGTCAGTCATGCCTGGACATCCCCTGCCACCACCACTGGACAGGCCTTGCCCTACCCAGGATTAGTATCCACCCCTGCCCTTGGAGCGGGCCTCCTGCCTCAGCAAGGATTCTCTGCACAGTTTGTGTCACCATTCTCGCCAGCTCTGCCCTAGAGACCCCCATCCCGGCTGCCTCTGTACCATCTGGGCTTCATCCTCCAGTGCTGGCCTCAGGCTTCCTGGGAGATACTTTCCACCCATGTAGCTGTGAGGTCTGGCTGCTATGCTCTGGTGTCCTGGGCCAGCTTGTCCAATTTTAGAACTGTGTGTCAGTGGGTGAAGTAGGGTAGGAGCCTAGGTTTTGTACCCCGAGGCAGTTGTGTGCCTGGCACTCCTGGGTTGCATTGGTTTGCATTCTCGGCATGATTTCTGAGTGTTTTTTGAGACAGAGTCTCACTATGTCACCCTCTAGAGTACCATGGCATTACAGCTCACAGCAACCTCAAACTCTTGGGCTTAAGCGATTCTCTTGCCTAAGCCTCCCAATTTGGGACTATAGGTGCCAGCCACAACGCCTGGCTGTTTTTTGTTGCAGTTGCCATTGTTGTTTAGCTGGCCCGGGACAGGGTCGATCCTGCCACCCTTGGTGTATGTGGCTGGTGCCGTAACCACTGTGCTACGGGCGTCAAGCCCAAGAGTGTTGTGTTGTTGATGAAAAAGAAACAAAGTCTGTCCCATTTCCATTCAGAATTATGGTCTCTCATTGCAGCTTTATTTATAAAACATGGTTAATGATCTTGTTTTATTTCCAAAGGACAGTTCTGTGTGCCTTGGCCCACTGGCCCTGTAGACCTGGTAAAAGGTGCTCAGTGTTGGCCTGTGGCTGGGCCACAATGTGCAGCTGCATTGTGTTCCTAGAATCTGGAAGCCATCCCTCTTCTCTACCTGGCGTTTCTCATGCCTCAAAGCCACAAGCAAAGTTTGTACTTGGTCAGCTGCCATGTTCAGAGGCTGGGAGAACTGTGGCCCAGGCTCGAGGAGGCCTGCAGACTGGACTTTGCACAGGATGCTAGCTCCCCCTGCCTAGAGCCAGCCCCTAAGGGTTACTTTGAAGAAAAACTCCCCCAATAATTTTACTACCTGTGTGATTTTCCTGTTTTATGTTAGGAAAGAAATCTCTTTTGACAGTCCCAAGACCATTCAGGGAAATTTTATAAAAAGCAAATATTGCTGTAATCCTAGCACTCTGGGAGGCTGAGGCGGGGGGATTGCTTAAGCTCACGAGTTCAAGACCAGCCTGAGCAAAAAGCAAGACCCCATCTCTACTAATAATAGAAAAACTGTGGCAAGAGGATCTATTGAGCCCAAGAATTGGAGGTTGTTGTGAGCTATGAAGCCACGGCAACAGCATAAGACTGTCTCAAAAAACAAACAACAAATACCGTTTTGAGCAGATAGAAATGCAGGAAATGAGATGAAGTGAATGCAGTTTCCTTTTGTGCAGGCAGTGCATGGTCACACTTGCCAGGGCCCTGCTGGACCTTAGCTTCACCAGGTGCCAGGACTCAGACACCCGCGAGGGGCTGGGCACAGCCCCTGGTGCTCAGCATTCTCAGAAGGGCTTGTTCAAGTTCATTGTTTCACTACAGGTCAAAGAAAAGTCTGGCCACCTTGAACCAGGATTCTCTTAGCCAATAATATTCCCTGACTCTCCTGGCTGGTGGCTGGGCCAGGGCCTAGTAGTACTGTCAGTGTCAGACAGGGGAGGCAGTAGGGTTTGGAAAAAGCCCACTTGCAGGATCAAGGGCGTGTCAGAAGAGGTTTCTGGCCACCTGCATCGCCTTTTCCCTTCCCTCTGAGATCTCTGTCCGTGTGCCCTGTGTGCTGACTCCCAGGTCCCAGCCGGGGAAGCAGCACCACGTACCTGTTGACAAGGCTCATGTGCTCGTTGGTGGAACTTCTGGCCCAGTTCTTGTCTTGTCACCTCTGGCAGCCAGGGTCCAACCTGTGACCAGTTGTCAGCTGGCTGCTACCACAGTAACAGATCAAGCCAGAGCTGAAACAGGGTCTGTTCCAGTGGCCCACAGAGCAGGCCACCAAATTTTGTCCACAATTACTGTGTACTGCTGCTTCTGGATTTTAACTGTACTGTACTGTGTGCTTAAAAGAAAACAGAACTGTAAAGGAGGATTCTCTGCTGCACCTCTCAGCTTGCCATGTTCTGTGAATCTAGAGGAAGTGGTGCCACCTACCTTCAATATCTCTGCTGTCCACCTGCTACTGGGGACATTTGCAGCCCAGGAGGGGCCTTGGCCAGACACAAGGTTGGGGTTGATACTGTGAGGGCTGCCAGGCTGGGCCCACTGCCACTGTCCAGGGCCACTTCTAGCGCTGTGGTTATAAAGCTGTAGGACCCTTTTAAATAAATGTTAAAAAAAAAAAAAAAAGAACCAAAATAGGATATGAGATGCACCTTTCTTTCCAATGGTGAACTACTGTGGTTGTGCATTCAGTAGTAATGTTCTTTTCGGACTCTTCAGCAGAGAGCAGTACTCTCAGATCAGTGCAGAAGCCTGTTGCTCTACTGCCCTAGCCTGGCTTATTACCATCTGAGGAGGGGTGATGAATACTAGGTACTCTCATTTTCTTGGGGGGAATGTGGGCAGAAAGAAGACA
Organism: Otolemur garnettii; assembly: GCF_000181295.1. Lineage (NCBI taxonomy): Eukaryota > Metazoa > Chordata > Mammalia > Primates > Galagidae > Otolemur > Otolemur garnettii. The sequence goes on from NW_003852511.1 coordinate 4,375,254, forward strand.
GAACCACAAAGCGTATTTCTCTTACGTAGCTGCTTCCCTGGGAAGTGGGAGGGAAGCGCCTTGCTGCAGGGAAACTGTCCTGCATTTACTTGGAGCCAGTCGGCTCCTCCAGGGAGGGCACGCCCTCCAGGCCAAGCTCTGGCAAGTGACCCTAGCACCTGGCATAGTGCTGAAACTGGCTTATGGGCAAATTAGTTTCATGAAGAAAAATATAAAACCGAGATTCTTTTTTCCTTTTGAATAAACACCTGCGTTCTGTCAGTGCTAAAGAAAGGTGCAAAGTATGATGAAGATTCTCTTATCCCTCTCAATTTGATTATTCTCTGTGCATGGGCAGTGGAGGACAGGCGGTAGAACACAAAGGATGTGTCAGAAAAATGTTTTTATCTCACACCAACACAGATTCTACCCGAAGAAAGGCATGGAGCTGAGCTTGATTACAGAAAGACTTTTGGAAATGAATGGAGAAAGGCTGGTGGACATCAGGATCCAGACAAAAACAGACCAAATGAAGAATTTCTTGCAGCTCACCCTAGATACCAGCTGCTCTGCCTCAGTACGTGCCGGTATCAGTGGATGTTCTCAGGGTTGTTTTTGCTCTTCTTCCTTTCCTGGGGCTTTCTGTACCCTTCCAAGTGTTGTAGAGATTTTCCAGGAGCCCAGGAGGCTATTTAAGCTCCTGAACAGGAGAGATTTGTATTCAGGGAAGGGAAAGTAATTAAGTTCTCCCCTTTGCATGTCACCAGACTTCAGGTTTCAGGTGGTGTCCCATCCTCCACTCCAAGGAGGGTAGGAACACTCCAGTTTATCTCAAAGGCATTGGGATTTTTTTTTTCTTTTTGAGACGCCTTCGATAGAATGCTGTGGCATCACAGCTCACAGCGACCTCCAGCTCTTAGGCTTTAGCAATTCTCTTGCCTCAGCCTCCCAAGTAGCTGGGACTACAGGTGCCCACCACAATGCCTAGCTATTTTTTGTTGCAGTTTGGCCAGGGGTGGGTTCAAGTCTGCCACCCCCGATACATGGTGCCAGCACCCGACTCACTGAGTGAGCCACAGGCACCGCCCAGGCATTGTGATTTTTTTAAAGTCCCTTTATAATTAAAGTCTAATAGACATGAACATCCTGTGAGTGTGTTGTTCCTAAGCCTCTCTTGTCCACAGCCCTCACTCACTGTGTGTTCTACTGGGTTTGACACTTAGTCTGCATGATGATTCTGTAGCCTGAGGTTCCTCAGGCTCCGAATCAGCTAGGAATTCATTAATCTTTGTCCCTGATGTCCTTTCTAATTTGTTTGACTTCATTATTATTCCATATTTCACTTTTATGCGGTTTTCCTTTTTATATATTTCCTAATGTAAGAAGCTCACTGCATAAAAGCTTCAGGCTTGAACAGTATCTTTGAGGAGGAAAAGTTGCCTGTTAGAATCACTTTCAAATTACTCCATTAGGCCCAATTTCTGGCCACTCTTGGTGAATTCTAAGTTACTTGCGGAGTGGGCAAGGAGGGTTTCTAAGGCAACCAGACAGGTATGATTCAACATTTCACTTCTAAGAACACAATTAGACAAAAGCATAGATACTTGGGAATATTTAGGGAAATGTTGTCACTGGTTAGCTTACCGGAGAATAGTACTGCTTTCCCACTGCCCTAAGACGGAGGCTGTGTCTCAGGCCAAGGAGCTGGTTTGTAGAGGTGGCACTGACAGCACCAACCAGGCACTGAAAGATCTGGTTAAAACAAAGGTGGCCAGGCGTGGTGGCTCATGCCTGTAATCTCAGCACTTGGGAGGCTGAAATGGGTGAATAGCCTGAGCTCACAGGCTTGAGACCAACCTGAGCCAGAGCAATACCTCATCTCTTCAAAATAGCCAGGCATTGTGGCGAGTACCTGTAGGCAGCTACTTGGGAGGATGAGGTAAGAGAATTGCTCAAACCCAGGAGTTTGAGGTTGCTGTGATCTATGATGCCACGGCACACTACCAGGGGTGACAAAGTCAGACTTTGTCTCAAAAAAAAAAAAAAAAACTTGCACAGGTGACTGAAAAAGCACCAGAATTTCTCAGGACCCAGGAAAAAAGGGAACTTTTACAAAAGGTGAAACTCGGAATACATGTTTGCGGAATCTCAAAACAGCCTGATCTTGCTAGTTTGAGCCAGGATGTTGTCAGTCCCTAAGAAATAATGTGTTTATAAGTACATGTAATGTGTGGCTTTCCACTTACTTCCTTTTGTTGGGTTTCACTGGTCATTTATCTATGAAGGATCTGCAACTCTGGGGGAGATGGAAGTCTGCTCTTAGGAGTGCTTGGTGTCCATCTCTCCTAAAAATCAAACTGAATAAAAGGAAGCTGATCCCAGTGTGGCCTGCCAGGTGTTGCCAGGTTTATCTTGGAAGAGGAAAAAGGTTGTGTGCACACTTACCTACTTTTTTTTTTTTTCTTATAGCGAGCGACCTTTTGGTTTATCATTCATCCCTTTTTATTTCTTCTTAAACAGAATATGGTGCACCTGAAGATGAGGAACTCAAAGTACAACAACCATTTATGCTCAAAAACCACCTACTAAGTAAGAATCCCAAATTCAAATACAGCTTGTGTTCCAGTCCTTACTGCCTTATAGGGATTAAGTGTGTTAAGGTACCTAAGTGTCTTAAGCTCTAAAGAACTGGTGAATTCTGAAGTATTTCTTAATTCTTACATTGAACAGTTTTGCAGCTGTCATGCTTTAAACTCATTTCACAGTGTTAATAAATGTGGGAGGTATTTGAGTTACGAACTGAACTGTGATTTGCAAATTTGTGACTTTTACCCTTGAAAACCTAGTTAAATTGTCAGGAAAGAAGTACTAAGGGGGAAAAGGGAACCATGTTGGTCCCACACGGTAAGACCTGTTTGTTCGTTCATTCTTTATTTTGAGGCATCTCACTCTGTTGCCCAGGCTAGAATGCCATGGTACCAGCCTAACTGAAAGCAACTTCAAATTCCTCGGCTCAAATGATCCTCTTGCCTCAGCCTCTGGAGCAGCTGAGACTCCAGGCACATGTCACAACACCCAGCTAATTTTTTTTCTTTTTTTTGTGGAGACAAGAGTCTCACTATGTTGCCCTTGGTTGAGTGCCATGGCATCACAGCTCACAGCAACTTCCAACTCTTGGGCTTAAGCGATTCTTTTGCCTCAGCCTCTCAAGTAGCTGGGACTACAGGTGCCTGCCACAATGCATGGCTGTATTTTTTGTTGCAGTTGTCATTGTTTTAGCTGTTCCAGGCTGGGTTCGAACCCACCACCCTCAGTGTACATGGCCGGCACCCTACCCCCTGAGCTACGGGTACCACCCTAATTTTTCTGCTTTTTAATAGAGACAGGGTCTTGCTCTTGCTTAGGCTGGTCTTGAACTCCTGAGCTTAAGAGAACCTCCTGCCTCAACCTTTCAGAATGCTAGGATTAGAGGTGTGAGCCATAGCATATGGCTAAGACCTTTTTTTCGAGAGTTTCAGTTTGTTGTCCTCAGTAGAATGGTGTGGCACCATAGCTCACAGCAACCTCAAACTCCTGGGCTTAAGTGATTCTCTTGCCTCAGCCTCCCAAGTAGCTGGGACTATAGGTGCCCACCACAGTGGTTGGCTATTTTCAGAGATGGGGGGGGGGTCTCTCTCTGGCTGAGGCTGGTATCAAACCCGTGAGCTCAGGCAATCCATCCACCTTGGCCTCCCAGAGTGCTAGGATTACAGGTGTGAGCCACTGCACCTGGCCTGTAAGGCCTGCTCTTTAATTAGGGTGAGCTATATTGAATAGCTGTTATCATTTGGCAATTCCAGTTAACTTGCACATTTAATTTATGTTTTATTATAATAGGCATCCATTAGTCTTTTTCCTTTTTTCCTTAAAGCACTGAAGATAAAATGCCCTAATCAACTTGAACAGAAAGTCCTAGAGAAACAACTGCCAGGTGAGCACATTCCCCTCCCCACTACTGTCTGATGATGAACCTTCTTTATTTATACTCCTGAATCACTAGCCTATGTGTGAGTTGGTTGAACTGAAAGCTTTTAATTCATACCTGAAAGTGTGGACCTTACAGGTTTTCAAGAGTCTTTTACAGTCTAAAATACCATCATTTCGTGCTAGTATCTCTCTCCCATCCTCCAAAAAGTTCAGGTCTCCTGTAACTTTATCAGCTTATCCTGACAACAATTTGGTAAAATCAGAATCCCCTGCTTATAATTTTTTTTTTTTTTGCAGTTTTTGGCCAGGGCTGGGTTTGAACCCACCACCTCCGGCATATGGGGCCAGCGCCCCACTCCTTTAAGCCACAGGCGCTGCCCTATAATTTTATTTTTAAACAGACATCTGAGAGCTTGAATGGCTTAGCCTTTCAGAGGAACTCCCCAAGGCTAGAGCTGTTTTCTAAGAGACTGTTACACTGAACTTGGGATCTGTCTTATTATACTTTCATAAAAGAGGAAGCACAGCCACGTGAACCGAATTATTGGGACATTTATGACTTTCCTTATATTCTGCAGGAGTCCCTGTAGAAACGATTATCAGATATTTTAATGGACATACTGAAATGGTTTTCTTTGAAAATCTTTAGAACTTAAAAAAAAATTGTGTGCGACTGGAACTGAATTAGTTTTATTCAGAAAATAAATACTTTTGTGTCAGCAAATTAAATCAATATAACCTACCTTGAACTTTCACCCAAGAGAAAAATTAAGTCTCTTTATTTTTATTATTATTTTATGTCCCCTTGGTAGAGTTCTGTGGCATCATAGCTCACAGCAACCTCAAACTCTTGGCTTAAGCAATTCTGTTGCCTCAGCCTCCCAAGTAGCTGGGACTACAGGCCCCTAGCTATTTTTTTGTAGTTGTCATTGTTCAGCAGGCCTGGGCTGGGTTCAGAGCTGCCAGCCCCAGTGTATGTGGCTGGCACCCTAACAACTGAGCTACGGGTGCCTAGTGTTCTTTTATTATTATTAGTTTTGAGACAGAGTCTCACTTTGTCACCCCCAGTAGAGTGGTAGCTTACAGCAAGCTCTAACTCTTGGGTTCAAGCGATTCCCTTGCCTCAGCCTCCTGAGTAGCGCGCCTGTTGTGATATCTACTTTCAGAGACAGGGTCTTGATGTAGCTCAGGCTGGTCTCAAACTCATGAGCTCAGGCAATTCACCCACCTTGGCCTCCCAAAGTGCTGGGATTATAGACGTGAGCCACCGTGCCCAGCCTTAAATTACAGTCTTTTTAAAAGTGTGCCATGATACTGTGTTTTCTCAAGATTAAACTTGATTTATAGCTAAAATATAAATAGGTTGAATTTAGAACAGTGAAGATTTGAAAAAAATGAAATATGTACAGCCTAAATGACTCTAGTATAAATGACTCTAGTATCTTGTTTCCCTATCAGTACAGTAATTCACATTGATTTTTAAATTAGTTTTTAATCAGATAAAATAAGCTTATCATGCTGTTGCTTATGCAAGGCCTTAGCTGTGTTCAAAGAAGTACCTTTCTTCTTGATAACCATCCAGTTAGTGTTAATTTACCAGTGACTTCTCCATTTTTCTCTACGAGTAATCCAGCTTCTCCTCCTGTGACAAGTTATTTTCCTACTGTTACATCATGATGAGTTCCCTTCATTATTCTTTTTTTTAACTTAAACACTATCAGTGAGGCCTTGGTGAGGACAGACTAGTGAAAGAGGCTAGAACTTGGCTCTGGATGTCTTTGCATTTTCCCTTTCCAGATACATCACTTCATGGGGACGTTACCACTAATGAACACTGACCAAGAATCTTGTCCTTAGACTGACCAGTTTTCATTCTCATGCTTTCTCTGAGGAGGCACTGAGATAGATCAGTCAAGGACTTTAGTCTGAAAATGTGCACGAATGTGGCCCTAGCCTGGTGGTGACAGTGCCACCTCACCCTTCTTCCACACCTGACTGGTATCCCAGTTCTTTTGAGATTTGGTTCCCACTTTGGAAACACCCATCATAACCGTACTCATTCTATTTTTATTAGTCTTTGACTAAACAGATTAGAATTATCCATAGAAATTATATGTAATAATTATTGTTTTATGCTATTGAGAATCTGAGTCCTATAAACTCAGCAGTAAACCAGCAGATTAATGGCCAGGGTTCTTTCTATTAATTCTTATGCTTACATGCTGTGAATATCTTACCACTAACATAAATATAGTACTTTACATTTACTTTTTAAAGGATAATATTTTTTCAATTTACCAGATTAGTGAAAATTAAAGAAAATAATACTGGCTGGCATGAAAAAGTGGGGTACCCTTTCTGTTAAGTGGCAATTGCTATAAAAAATTAAAAATACAGGCTCGGCGCCTATAGCTCAACCGGCTAAGGCGCCA